>NC_050072.1:91729820-91796697 GCF_009764565.3 Dermochelys coriacea
TTTCTCTGAATGGCAGCTGAGTGAAATTACATAGTCTTGTCAGTTATGGCTGCTGCCCAGGAAGCCATTAAAAGCTACATGCATGGTGGTAAAGGTGGCTCCCAAAAGGATTAGAAACTTAAATTTATTGTTTTGAAAGTTGAGCAGAAACTGGTGGTTTAGACCACCTGCTTAGGAAGATTTCCTACTTGCTATTGGCATGTGGGTGGTTAGATTTTTTTTTTTTTCCCCAAGTTTTGACTTCTTCATTGGCTATTGAGAGGTTTCTAAACAAATCTCGCATTGCTGAATTCTTAGAGTACCTGGAACTATTGTGTTATTTTCAAACTGTGATTCACATCTCTTCAGCGTGTGTAAAAGTTTTCTGGCCCCTCTCCTATCACTTTTTGCAGATTTTAAGTTTTTAAATTTTTTTTTTTTAGTCCATGATGTAAGCAGATGGCAGTATTATCTTCCGGAGCGTGCAGGTAGAGGGCTCTGTTCCTTGTAGCTTTGCAGTAAATGCATCCGATGAAGTGAGCTGTAGCTCCCGAACTTATGCTCTAATAATTTGTTAGTCTCTAAGTTGCCACAAGTACTCCTTTTCTTTTTGCGAATACAGACTAACACGGCTGCTACTCTGAAAGCTAACAGGCTTGTGATCAGTTTCACGGCTGCCTGTCAGAACCCTGACAGCCAGAGCTTGAAAACTCCCTTGATTTGAATGAATAGATATTTTATCAGTGAGTGGATTGCGTGAAGCTAGAGAGCTGCTGTCTTGTTTTCTTGAAGGGAAGAGAAGTTTGCCACTAAGCTGCTGTTGAATTCACAGCTCTGAAGCCTAAGGAGCGGTGGTTTCAGAGCCCAAGCTCCAGCCTGAGCCACAACTTCAAAGTGCTGTCTACACAGGTGTTTTTAGAACACTAATATGAGTCCCGCTAGCCCAAGATGTCAAGTGGGCTGGACGGTTTGCTTCTGCTCTATCCAAATGCTGCGGAGACATATCCTTAGCCATTGGGCTAAGTTGTCAACCATTCTATGAGCAGGAGTGAAATGAGTGTTTTTATACTGCGTTAGAGGAAAGCTATGAACAGCCTATGAAGATACTGGAGTTATTTGGTGAAGGAGGAATCTCTTTTTTTTCTTTTTTTTTTTTTTAAAGTTGAGAGATGATAAATACCAGAGACTTGTCTTTCCCAGCTATTGCAACAGACTGAAGGAAGAATGAAGTTACTGGGGAGAGAGAGAATTGCTGAGGACAAAAGACCAGCATTTTTTTCATTTTAAGAGTAAAAGCATCAGACAATGGCTAGACAGAACTGACATGGCAATTCTTTCATCACCTTGAAATCTCGTTTGCATAGTTTCAATTAAAAGTAGTTTGAGACACTATATATGCTGAATCTCCCTGTCAATTTTTGTGTTTTCACAATCAATTGTTTGGGTTTATTTTAATTTTTCCTCTTGCTGGGGGGCCTGCACAAATGGCAAGCTAACTAGACAAAGTGCTATCAATGCCCAAATAAACGAAACAAAATCCCAGTTTTTTCACCACTAGTATTTAGGGGTTCCTTACAGCAACATTAAAAAGAACAAGAATACTTGTGGCACCTTAGAGACTAACAAATTTAGTTAGAGCATAAGCTTTCGTGGCTACAGCCCACTTCAGCAGATGCATAGAATGGAACATATAAGAGAGGGTGTGTGTGTGTGTGTGTGTGTGTGTGTGTGGTGTGTGTGTGTGTGTGTGTGTGTGTGTGTGTGTGTTTGTGTGTGTTGTCTATATACATACACACATACAGAACATGAAACACTAACCCAGGAACTATCCTTGCAACAAAGCCCGATGCCAACTCTGTTCACCATATTTATTCTAGTGACCCCGCCATCATAGGACCTAATCACATTAGCCACGCTATCAGGGCTCGTTCACCTGCACATCTACCAAGTGATATATGCCATCATGTGCCAGCAATGCCCCTCTGCCATGTACGCTGACCAACCGGACAGTCCTCCACGCAAAAGAATAAATGGACACACATCTGACATCAGGAATCATAACGTTCAAAAACCGGTAGGAGAACCTTCAGCCTCTCTCGTCACTAAGTAACAGACTTAAAGGTGTCAATTTTGCAACAGAAAAGCTTCAAACAGACTCCAATGAGAAACTGCTGAGCTTGAATTAATACAAACTAGATTCCATTAACTTGGGTTTGAATAAAAATTGGGAGTGGCTGGGTCATTACACAATTGAATCTATTTCCCCATGTTAAATATCCTCACACTTCTTGTCAACTGTCCTAAATGGGCCATGATGATTATCACTACAAAAGTTTTTTTTCTCTCTGCTGATAATGGCGCATCTTAATTAATTAGCCTCCTACAGTTGGCATGGCTACTTCCACCTTTTCATGTTCTGTGTGTGTGTGTGTGTGTGTGTGTGTGTGTGTGTGTGTGTATAAAAAATAAAATAAAATAAAATAATCATCTTCTTACTATATGTTCCATTCTATGCATCCGATGAAGTGAGCTACGGTAGCCCACGAAAGCTTCTGCTCAACTAAATTCGTTAGTCTTTAAGGTGCCACAAGTACTTCTGTTCTTTTTGCAGATACAGACTAACACGGCTGCTACTCTGAAAGTTAAAGCAACGTTTTTTTTTAATTTTTTTTTTAAAGTGCAATATGATAGTTGACAGTGCCTCTTGAAAGAGATGGGTTCAAGGGCAACCTTCCTAAATATCTGAGTATAAATTCACGTTCTGCTTGTTGGAGTTGGCTTCTAAAAATCGGTACAGGAAAAACCTGATCCCGGTGGAAGGATTTCGGAGTGAGAAAGATTTTTTTCAAAAGCACTTGGAAGAGCCCATTGTTCCGGCAACTTTATTTAGGTATCTAAACTAGAGGTGAGCTGTAATCCTGGCTCTCATTTGAAACTCTGGCCTGTATTTACTCATTCCTGCTGGAGCCAAAGATCGCTTGTTTTGTTTGTTTGTACACTTTGGACCAGTAACTACTCTTGCAAAAATGCTGATAAAGCTGCTCACAAAGCATAGGCAGTATATTTACACGCAGACTTCTGCCACAAGCTTAGCTGTAAACACAACAAATGTATCATACTGTCTATTTTGCAAGACTTAGTTGTATTAAGAGAAGTATATCCATTTTTACACAAGTGGGTTACTTTAGTGAGGTGAAAAGGGCTTTGCTTCCCTCTTCTGAGTAGCTAAAAAGGTTCACTGTCTGTTTTTAATTTGCTATTTTACTTGTCTCTAGCCAACATACTGGTACAGTTGAACAGTGGGTGACACCCAAGAGCAAGAGGCTTTCATTTCTGGGTATAAAACAAATAGTGTTACCATAGTATCTTGACATGAGGGCTATGCTTTATGTGGGAGTAAGGAACGGGAGTTTTGGGGGGGGGGAAATCTGCACTGTCTTATATACATGTTTAAATAAAATCTCCATGTCAGCTATACTCCTGTAGCTGCCTGATCTGACACATGCACTGTTTACTGCCTGGGTATAATTTAGGTTTAGGGGGTGCTAACCTTCATGTCGTGTTCCTAGGGAGTCCGGAATACTGAAGTTTCAAAATTCCTAGATTAAAGTATTCAGGTTCAGAAGTGGGGAGTCATCCAGTGTCAGTAATTCTGTAGGGATAGTATGTCATCTCATCTTAATCTCTTAGAAAATGTGAGTCTTAAACTGACCGTAGAACCTGTTGCCATTAGCGTTAACCAGTGTTGATCAAACAAGAATTTCTAAATAGCGTTACTGACTTTTTGTGGGTCAACCTGTTTGTTGATACTTCAGAGGTCATTCTCCAATAGTTGGTAAGAGTCAAAACAAACATACCTTCGGAGACAGTATGAATATGCGCCACCGGGGAGTGGGAGGTATTGCAACTGTCGGAAAAGATGGCTGGCATATGACAGAAAAGGAAACGGTGTGACAAGTAGAGAATCTTGTCTGCCTTATTTAATGCATTGGGTTCACTTTCCATTCTGTTGTATGCTCTGAAATGATGTTACAGTATATTTGTTCTGATAACTCTTTAAGAAATGAAGAAACATAGGAAACCAAGGAGATCAAGAAGGACAGGAAAAGAGGAGTATGATCAAGATGACGATGTGGAAAGCCCGGTATAGATGAGTCGATGCTGTCAGTGAAGGAACTACTAGGGTTGCAGCAGGCTGAAGAGCGATTAAAGAGAGACTGCATTTACAGACTAAAGAAGGTGACGACACTCTCTTTGTATATACAGTATTTGGATATTTTATCACAGACAGGTTTTAATTTATGAATTAAAGATCAAAGGCTTGCACTCTTACTGAAGAATTCCACTTTATGAAGCTAAAGGGTCTGTTGTTAGTGATCCAATCCATAAAATTTTAACAAAATGGCTGTTTAGTGGGTGGAAATGACTAAAAAGAAGACTAGTGTACCTTTGCTTTTGACTATGTTCAGTATTCGAATTTCCAAGTATCCCTCTATGTAATACTCAAATTGCTTGGCCCTAAGATTGGGGTGAGGTAGGGTTACCACTCGTTGGGGTTTTACTCGGACAGTCGGTTTTTGGCGTCTGTGTCGGGGTGCCATATAGGGTTGCTGGGTGCCCGGTTTTCGAACAGGAAGTCTGGTCAAAAAGGGGACCTGGCAACCCTAAATGGCACCCAGACCTAAAGTTTGGTTACCTCGGGGCATGGGGAAGGCGCCAGGTCACGCTAGCCTCTGCTCAGGTGGGGCCACCTCCTACCTGCAGGCAGGCAGGCTCTTTGAGATGATCCTGCAAGATGCTGAAAGGGCCTTGGGGAGAAGAGGCAGAGAAGGGGGTGGGCCCTGGGAAAGAGGCAGAGCAGGTGCGGGGCCTCGAGGGTCCGGTTACCAGCAATTATAATAGTGGCAACCCTCAGGTTGCCAGGAAAGTCGGAGGGTGTATTTTTGGACTTCCTCGGACAATTTAACTGACCATGGCAGATGTATGAAATGAAGTTAACATCTTTCTGTATCTTAGTCAATAAACTATCTCAATTTTAGCGTCCTCGAAACTACCCCACAGCCAAGTATACCTGCAAATTATGTGATGCTTTGATTGAGTCAGTGACATTTGCTCATAAGCACATTAAAGAGAAGAAGCACAAGAAAAACATAAAGGTGAGTTAATGACACTTTCAGAAATCCATGCTTTATATTTGTTTAAGTATTGTTATCCTGCTAATGATGATGCGATTATATTAGCCCTGAAGTCTTGCCTTGTTCTTACCATGCTTAATATTCTGCTAGTGTTATATAGAGTGCTTCTCTATATAATGTCTACCAATGTCCAGAGACATTGGTAAAAGCACCAAATACGTAGTTTGAGACTTTTTTCCAGCACAGAGTGAACTCAGGACTTCCTCTAGGATATTACTGATATCTCCTAATAACCATCATTAAACGGAGCTTTCATTTAATGTATTACTGTGCAGGTCATAAGTTTTTTAAAGTGTGTGTGGTTTTTTTTTTTTTTTTTTTTTTGGTAATAAAAAGCTGTAACAACTTAACTTTATTTGTTGTTCATGAGTTGTGTAATAGTATCATTAACTGTATCTGCTCTCTTCTTAATATGTCATTTAGTGGTGCTCTGACAGCTATAATATACTTGATTTAGAATGAGTTGGTAAGAATGAATTTAAAATTTTTAATTGCCATTTTGAAAATAGTCCAGATAAAATGAAAAGGTTGTTGAATATGCCAGTATGAGAGAATATACATCAAAAATTAAAATAACAGCTTTATATTTACATATATTTAAAACCATTGCCAGCATAACTGCACTTCGACATTTTATTATTACTGAAAAAAACGTCTGCTGCGCCTGCCCTCCTTCCCCACCTTTGCCCCAGAAGACAAAAGGAATTGAAAGGCATGTACAGGGTTTCCCTTTTGTCTTCAACTTCATTATCCCATGCCACTCCTTATAAGGAGAAAGGGATGTTTTCCTATGCCTTTTATTTAGGTGTATGGATTTTTGTAAGTTACTGAAGCCTCGTGAAGTCTCTAACTCTTTATCTAGATAGAATCGTTGTATAGCCTCTTTCTCTAGACCTTAATTGTGTCCTAACACATCAACTGTTTGAAACTGCTTACTAGCTCTGTAATGTATGTTTATGGCGGTAGGTTGTGTGTACCTACCCCTTCCTCATTAAAGCAACTGAAGAGAGTCATTTAAATGTGTTAAAATATGGTTGTCCTTGAAGGAAAAGCAAGAAGAACAACTGCTGACTACCCTGCCTCCACCAACACCTTCCCAGATACAAGCTATTGGTGTTGCCATTGAAAACGTAGTGCAAGAGTTTGGCTTAAATAATGAGGATTTGGAACAAAGACTCAAAATTAAAACAGCGATGGAAGATTTATTGCACCCAAAATTGCCAGGTATATCTTTGCCATTTGGTTTGATGGTCAAATATACTAAAAAGAAAAAGCATCTTTCTCCGCAAGGGTAATCCTAATCTCTGATTTTGACAGTTCTACCAATTATATAATTTGATTTTTGTCAGTATGTTCTGCTTGGTGACGTAGTGCCAATATTTTGGCCTGAAATTACATCAACTGCCACTGACCCAGTGGCTGGGAATCAGCAGGGTTTAGAGGAGGCCCAAGCCATGCCCTATTGGGTGTGGCCTTAGTCCCTTTCGCCAGCAGCAGGGATAAAGCGTAGGAACTGTTGTGCTACTGAAAGGTTCTTCAGAATTGGGGTGATCCTCTGATGGCTGTCTACACCAGTTCTAGGACTAGAATCTGCTGGCAAGGCATTGCAAAGTGGCTGCACTCCAGCTCAGGATTTGGATTAAGATGTTGAGTATATACAAAAAATTCCTTTCTTTGCAGATTGCTCGCTAAGGCTGTACGGCTCCTCCTGTAGCAGATTTGGTTTCAAAACATCTGACGTAAACATTGATGTCCAGTTTCCAGCCAATGTAAGTAAGCAGGTTATTATTAGTGTTGTAAAACTGGCTTAATTGCCTTTTATAGTGAGATTTAAGCAAGTAATAACAAAGGTGCCAAGGGGTAATGGGATTTTTATTTACCAAAATGTGTCGATCCAAGGGGAGCTATTGTTAACTGCAGCTTGATTAAAATCATCTTAATCTCTTGCTAAAGTAGTATTAGTAGTGGTATTACTCTGTGCTAATAGCATCTTCAATCCACTGAATTCAAAGCACTTCACAAACACAAGTGAGTTAAACCTCACCTCCCAGCAACCCTGTGAGGCAGAGCAGGATATTTATGTCCATTTTACAGATGGGGAAACTGGGCTTTAGAGGTTGTGACTTGCCTTGGGTGTCACAGTGATCCTTCTCTGTCTTTTCAATATGAAAGTATTAAAAATCCATCATTAAAAAAAACCCCATTTTTCAAATGTTTCAGTAGCTTAAATAATAATCTTCTATTATTTGACTCCATTTCACAGATGGCTCAACCAGATGTTCTCTTACTTGTACAAGAAAGTCTGAAGAATAGTGGTAAGAAATGTTCACTGCTTTCAGTTTCATTTCAGAATCACCCCTTGCCGTTCTCACAATACTCCTTCGCTGAATGCAAAACCTTTTTTAAATAGATGCATCAAATCAAATGCTTGCTTGATTTTTACAGAATAATGCAAGTCTGTCTCCATATGTAGTTTCATTCTTCTTCTACACTGGTAAATTGACAGGTACAAGAGTAAAGGTATTAAGCTCACATAATTGGAGGAGGGAGCATTTTGTACATTGAATTCCAAAATCTCTTCACAGCTAGGGAAAAGAGTTGGAGTTTTTATGTTGCTATATTTACTTGGTCAATGATCTTGCTGAGAGTTAAGCATGTGAAGTAAATGAGACTACACAGTGCATGAAGTTAAGCAGGTGCCTAAGTCTTTGCAGTAGTGGTGCCTTGGATAGAATTATATGGTGGTAGCCTATCCTGAAGGACGACCCATCACTCTCACAGATCTTGGGAGACAGGCCAGTCCTTGCTTACAGACAGCCCCCCAATCTGAAGCAAATACTCACCAGCAACCACACACCACACAACAGAACCACTAACCCAGGAACCCATCCTTGCAACAAAGCCCGTTGCCAACTCTGTCCACATATCTATTCAGGGGACACCATCATAGGGCCTAATCACATCAGCCACGCTATCAGAGGCTCGTTCACCTGCGCATCTACCAATGTGATATATGCCATCATGTGCCAGCAATGCCCCTCTGCCATGTACATTGGTCAAACTGGACAGTCTCTACGTAAAAGAATGAATGGACACAAATCAGACGTCAAGAATTATAACATTCAAAAACCAATTGGAGAACCAATTCAATCTCTCTGGTCACTCGATTACAGACCTGAGGGTGGCTATCCTTCAACAAAAAAGCTTCAAAAACAGACTCCAACGAGAGACTGCCGAATTGGAATTAATTTGCAAACTGGATACAATTAACTTAGGCTTGAATAGAGACTGGGAATGGATGAGTCATTACACAAAGTAAAGCTATTTCCCCATGTTATTTCTCCCCCCTGCCCCCCACTGTTCCTCAGATGTTCTTGTTAACTGCTGGAAACAGCCTACCTTGCTTGTCACCATGAAAGGTTTTCCTCCCTCCGCACCCCCCCCCCCCCCCGCTGCTGGTGATGGCTCATCTTAAGTGATCGCTCTCCTTACAGTGTGTATGATAAAACCCATTGTTTCATGTTCTCTGTGTGTGTATATCAATCTCCCTCTGTATTTTCCACCACATGCATCCGATGAAGTGAGCTGTAGCTCACGAAAGCTTATGCTCAAATAAATTTGTTAGTCTCTAAGGTGCCACAAGTACTCCTTTTCTTTTTGCTAAAATTGTGTGTACCACAACACTCTAAGGTGTAACATTCTGTAATGATCCCCTAGCTCTTTCTGTGAGTGCTGCTGATGGGATCACAGAAATAAAGGTTGATCGTAATATTCCTCTGCTAGCCCATAATGTAATGCAAATCTCCCTAGAGTAAGGTGTGCTCCTTTACATACCTTAGAGTCTCTCATCAACAGAAGATGGTCCAATAAAAGATATTACCTCATTATATATCTCTCTAATATCCTGGGACTGACACGGCTACAACAACACTACAGAACTAATGCCGTCAGACAAGCTGTTTAGTGTAGGCTTGTCATGTGTGTTCCAACAAATGACTTGCCCTTAATCGATAATGGTAGATACTAAATGCATCACTTGTATAAGGTCTAAAGAATTTAGCTGCTTTAGTATTTCATTGAAATACTAGCTACAGTATGTCCTTTAGTGGTAGAAATTCTAACTGTGTGTTCTCATTCACATCAGGAATGGGGATGCCCCTCTTTCCACAGGCTAGCTTGTGAGGATGATTTACCTAGCGGCATAAGTGTGCATAGTGCTTCTTACTTGAAATAAGACTGACTAGTCTTTGTCCCAAAGTACTTAAGGCCCTATTTTCAGATCCTAGCCTCCTTTCATGTATATACAACTTTGTGCACACATCTGCACATACATTTTTGGTGTGCTGATGTTTCGTACACAAGATAGAATGTGTATATGCAAACTCATCACCTGCATGTTGAGGTACTAAAAAAACCTCCACTCGGTCCTAATTTATGCACATCAGTGAAGACTGGGTTGAACCCAGCTGAAAACGGGGTCTTTCCAATCTAAATAGAACATACGCAAAGGAAAAAGAGAGGGAGGGTGGCTCCTTTTCTAGTTTACCGTGTGTGTGTGTGTGAGAGAGGTTTTACCCTTCTTTCCGCTCTCTCCCTTGTAGCATTTTCTTTAACACAACTGCTAAGTCGCTGCCTCCTCTACCAACAATAATGTGATCTTGTTTAGAAACATTGCAAGTTTATGTAGTTGGACTGCATTTTTCCTTTCATATTTTCAAAATCTAAATTAACACAATGTCTGATAGTATGACCCACCAGACTTACCTTTCTATTTTTGTGCTTGAGTTAGTCAGATTTCTAATTGGAGGTGAGCCTTTCATGAGCCAGACTGATAGACCCAGAATCTATTTCTACTCCTTGCACTACATGAGTTTCTCCTTAAACACGAAGAATATTATTAACAATGTGCTTAATGTGGCTTTTTCTTTTTTTTTTTCCCCCCCCAGAATCTTTTATTGATGTTGATGCAGATTTCCATGCTAGAGTACCAGTGGTGGTGTGCAGAGAAAAGCAAAGGTCTCATTGTCAATTTGTGTGTTCTAATAGCATATAGCAATGTAAATTACACATACCCACATTTGAAAAAAATAACATTTCTGCACTAAATTATTACAGTTCCATGGATCTTGACACAAACACTTATGGGCAAGTCATTCCTAGCCTAGAATAAGAGGGTAAGGGTTATTTCTTCCTCAACCCCCTCTTCCCCAGTCCCTCTTTAAAAAAACAAATAAATAAGTAAATAAATAAATAAATAAACCTTTTATTTTTTCACTGTGCACCCCTCTGCACTGGGGATGATTGCTAAAGTAGAAAATTTCCTTTCTTCCCTTCTAGATGATGCAGATTTAATATCAAATGAAAGAAACCTAAAAAACAATGTAAGGGGAGCTTAAATAGCTTTAGTGCTATGAGGAAAGGAGAGAGGCATTTTATTTTGCCCACTTACCACATACCACTTAAGATTCATGAAATATTGTGTAACTAGCTACTGATGTAGAATCTATCCCCAGTTGTTTGCAGCTAGTTGGTCTTTCGTTAGTGATTTTTTTCCTGCACTTTGGAAATAGTTTGTGAACTTTTTAGTAACGGGGTTTGGTACAATGAAATTATTTTGATTCACGGAAGTAAATGACAATGTGTGATGTTTTAGTTCACTGATTAAATGATTTAGTTGCTTAAAAAAAAATCTCCAGAAAGTGAGTGATGAATTGCTGTGAATTTTAAAATGCTTTTGCTCTTGTAAAAGCTTTAAATGTTTAAATGGTAAAACTAAATACACAGGTCAAACTGGTTTTGTTTGCTTCCTTTAATTGTAAATGTTAAGTCTCTGAGGCTGTTAAATCTCTCATCATAGCCCCAATTTTGTGATAGGTTGTAAGTTTTTATCTGACATACGGCTTTCCTTAAAACACTTGCAGGATTTTCAGGTTGTTTCTTTATCATTGTAGTGGCCTTGTTTGTAAAGTAAGCGCAGGGAATGAAAATGCTTGTCTGACGACAAACCATTTGGCTACTCTTGGAAAACTAGAACCAACTCTTGTACCTCTAGTGATTGCCTTCAGGTACTGGGCGAAGGTGAGTCTTTTTATTTAAAAACAAAACAAAACCACAACTGGATGTATACGTGTCAAACCATTCTTTTTGTCCAACTCTTGTGTGATGAGTTTCTCAGAACAGGCACCTGGATAAAAGAAGGTAGGCAGTGTACAAAAGTTTAACCAAGATACATCCTGGTTTTCATGGTGTTTATCTTTTAGTCTAATGTCATGCTAGTAAATTTCCAGTTGTAGTTTAGGCATGCGATTGCTCTAAGTCTCTCCTTGGGAAAAAGTTACTCTTTGGTCTGAAATTTTGCATGATCTAGAGCAGGGGTTCTCTACCTTGGGGGATGCGGGCAGTCACAAACAGATTGCAATTGCCCTGTCCTTCATATTGCTCCACTAGGGGTTGGATAGATGGTGTGCCCTGCTATGGAAAAGGGGCTTGCCGTATGGAAAGCTGAAAATCGCTGGTTTAGATTGAGTGACTTTTTTTTTTTTTTTTTCTAACTTTAAAAGAAGAATCTATTCAGTTCCTTCAATGGTCTAAATATAACAGTATTTCATGCTTTTAAAAAACTTTCAGTTGCTTTATTAGGTTCTTATAATTCAAAAATGTCTTTTGAACTTTAAACGTGACCCACAGGCTTTCCTCCTCTGAGGAATACAATGTTTGTTATGTGCAGTATATTATTTTCTTTGCCAATTATGTGCGTGCACTGACTGAGATTATCTAATTGATTTGCATATGAGTAGATACGAGTTGCACTAAATTATAGTGTATACAGCAACCACAACTGTGCCACCTTGCCTTTCTAGTTAAAGATCTCTTTACATAGGCAGCATTTTGTATATGATCATAGAGGTTGATGTGAAACTCTAGCTGGGATTTCTTGACTTTGTACCAAAAAAAAATCAACCATAATGTTGCTTAACAAGCTCTTTTGTTACGTGATTGCTGAGAGTCTAATCACATTAATAGCAACACTTTTATAAATTTTAAAGATGTTGATATGCATATCTTTGTCTGTTAGTCTTTAAAAAATTGCTTATGAAATCCCAGCTTCTCTGCACCTGAATACCAGTTGCAAAAGTGCCTCAAGTGCATAGAAGGGGAAGATTATTTGTGAAGAATTCTTAAAATTTGTCATATGAGGTAATTTTCACATTTGAAGTTAATGGAAACAAATTAGGAAGAGTTCATGTGGACAAAATGAGTGAAATCTTTGAGTATTTGATGCAAGTATGATATGTGTTTGACGGAAGGTAGGGTGTGTTTATTTCATGTAGCAAGTCGCTTTTAAAATGGTGAAGTTTGAATGTTAGGCAGTACTCTGGGTATGCATACCATATATGCCACCTTAAGTCTTGATTTCTGAAATAGCTTGAGAAGATTACAGTACAAAGATAAGAGTCTCGATTCTGAATTTATTATACCATAACTCTTTAAACTGAAAATGAGCAGTTCATTAAAGGAGCTGAAGGGAATTATGCTGAGATCTCATTGACTCAATTTCCCTTCTCCCCCACTGCAAATCCCAACTGTTGCATACAACCAGTAGCTTGTATGGCTGGAAGATTACCAGAATGCATACAAGAAAAGTGATTTCAGTATTCTTATGCTAGAACACCAGCTGTGATTTTAATGACTACATGAAGTCCTTTGGAACCAAACACATCCCACAACATGGGGACAAATGAGTTATGTAAATCTTCGCTCTCTCTTCCAGTATTTAAATTGACGGTTTTGCAAATAGGAGAATGATGATAGATACCAAAAAGACTATTTGTAATAAAAAGCTTGTTGTGGAAAAATATTAATGTGTTTAAATTTTTTTTTATAGCTGTGTTGTGCTGATCGTCCTGAAGAAGGAGGTTTGCCATCTTACGTGTTTGCTTTAATGGTCATTTTCTTTCTACAACAGAGGAAAGAGCCATTTCTGCCTGTTTATTTGGGATTGTGGGTATGTGCTACTTAAGTCTTATCAATCTGAGGTTGATATTTTCTGTAATAATTGTAAATTATTACTTGCTTGTGTCTTGCCTATCCCTTGTGCAGGAGAGTAAGACACTTAGTCACCAACAGCAAAATATCAATATAGTTTTTGTGTGCATAATATATGTGACAAGAACATGCCACAATTAAGGTTGGTTGAGCAATTTTAATTCCTCCCCCTTGTGCGCAAGCATTATGATGCAGTCTTTAATTACGTGATCACATATTATTTTCCACAGGATACTAGCCTCATTCAGTGCACGGAATGGACAGTGCTCACTTAATGAGCAGTTATTCGCTCTTTTGTTTTCTCATTGTTCGGTGTGTGGCCCCATCTCCTTGGCTGCACAGTCCTGATTCACCCATAATGCGGGTCCATACTGCGCACTGATGAGGCGGGGGTCCTATGGAAAAAATAATATGCAATTATGTAGTTAAAGACTGCATCATAATGCCTGTGCACAAGGGGGATTAATTAAGGTGGTATCCTATGTGTAACTTTTTTCAAAAACAACTCAGTAACTTTTGAGTGGGACTTAGGCACTTAAAGTTTATCCTAGGCCTATAACAGACTTCTTCAAACACTGATCTATTTTATCATTAGCATATTTCAGAATTGTTTACAGACTTGCTATTTACGTACAGCTCTTGATCTTGGTTAAAGAGTCAAATGGATGTATGTATAAAATTTTATTTAAAGCCACGTGACGGAACCTCTAACCAAGTAAAGATACCAATATAAATCATAACTAGGGGGATACTGCGTGTAATTTCTTATTTTGAAAATCGACTAATGGAGTTGTAGTGCGAATTGGTGACATTTAATCAGAAAACCGATTCCCTGGGGGGGAAGAACCCTATCGAATGAGAATTCAGTAAGCCTGTCTTTATTATGGGTATAGTATATGATGATTTTTGTACGTCTTTAAAATACTGACTTTTTTTCTGGATGATTAATAGTATGGAAGAGGTTGGTTTGAAATCCTTCAGATAAAAAAGGTGTCTGGTGTTTTTTTCCTCTTTCCCTCTGCTCTCTCCAGATTGGAGGATTCTCATTAAACAAATTAGTAAACTTCAACCTTATAGATGTTGAGAATGATATCGTGGTCTGGGAGTATAATCCTGCTGTTGATGACGTTGATTCTCCAAAAGAAGCTTCTCCTAAAAGGGGCAAGGTCTGAACCATTTCAGTTACTTCAGTAGTAATCTAGAAATCACCTACTGCTACTCTCAGCAATGACCACCGATCTTTGTTTTAAGTGAAGTAAAATTGTTTATGTATTGTGAAGCTAACCTGCATAATTCAGTGGCTGTGTGCAGTGTTGTGGCCGTGTCAGTCCCAGGATATTAGAGAGACAAAGTGGGTGGTGATAAAAATGTATTACCTCACCCACCTTGTCTCTCTAATTCAGTGACTGGTTTTCGGTTGCATATGCGACATCTAAAGACAAATGTGACAAGTAGTAGGAGACCAGGAAGTAGTTCTAAGTCTTAAGGTATTTGTGGTGCTTGCCAGGGATACCCAGGGTTGTAAGGCACCTCGCTATGCGGAAGCCTTTTCTATGCCCACTGTCGATCACTCTCTGACTCCATCAGCTACTGGCAACACAAACTTCCCCTCCAGACCTCCACAGGCCCCACTTTCTCTTTTTCCAGGTTAGCGATAGGCACCGTCCAGCACCCGAGTCCTCCAAGCATGCCTGCAGTGTCCAGTCCCTAAACCACTGGACACTCACACAATTACCAGGCCCACTGTTCCCAAAGGAACAGTTCACCACAGCTTCCCAGTTACTCCTTAGACCACAGCTCAGCTTAACACATAGCACTTAGATTTGTTTATAGTGAAACGAGTATAAGTTTACCAAAAAAGAGCCAAGGCCTAAACTTAGCTAACAACACTTTTTTCCTGTCTGATAAAGGTTGTCTCATCCAAAAAATCTTTCTCCCGGCTTTTAGCGGCAAGGTTGGTTGTGACCCTCTGTTCATAAAAGAAGCATGCTGTCAGCTTGTCTCCTAGGTGAAAGATGCAGTTTGTGTCTCTACAGTTACCGTACAAAAATCTATTGTCTTAACTTGTGAACAGGATTCCCCTCCTCTCCTTCCATTAGTTGTTTTTTCCTCTGTGCTCCTTTCTTGTCGGTTTTTACGATCTCTTGATTAGCCTTGTGCTCAGATTGTAGGTAGGCTTCCATTTGTGAAGTAGACAATACATAATACACTTGACCAGCCAGCCAGAGATAAGCATCTCTTCTCTCTTGCCTGGCAGGAGTATGTTGATCCCCTTCTGGTGACCTGCCTTAACTCGCACTGAAAAGTATGTGCTTACGGTCTATATATACGTAACTCCTTACATATTATGGGTACACACATCTCACAATGATTATGATGACCAGTGTGCCACAGGTTTCATTAGAGAACGCTTCAGTGAACCAGTATGCAGGTACCAGATCCCCTGTGCCCTCAGCCAATTGGCACCAAGAGGTCCCAGGGTCACAGTCCTGGGTTGTTAATATTTGTTAAACTAGGGGACAACTGTAGTTGACAGAATTCAAAAATCCTTTTTCAAACTTAACTATGTCAAATGAGTAACTCTCTTAATTTCAAACTACTATTTTTCGTATCTAATAGCATTGCTCTTTTTAGAAAGAGCATAACTGTATAAATTCAGTCCTAATCGCCCATGGGAGTGTTTTATAATACAGAAGTTACATAAATTTAATCCAATAATGGCTAACATTTATAATTTTTTTTAAGTGTAAAGTACTCCATGATCTTGTCTAAAAAGATCTTATTTGGTAAAATACTAAGCAATCTTTATATAGCTAAAATATGAAATCTTTAAAAATAATTTGTGCTGTGTTTTATAAATCAGAGCCATTATAAAATTCACGTAAACTAAATTCTTACAAAGTGTATTAAGATGATAATGTATAGCCGTAAAAGCTAGGACCGCCTGAATCTAAGGAAAAGCATAATGTACTCTAAAAGACTGTGTCAGTAATTTGTCACAATACCAAAATGGATTAGCACTGAATCCCAGCTTCCATGTCTTTGCTTCATGCCAAATTATTGATGGTTAGCCCTAAGAAACCTCTCCAACCAACTTTAAGAGTTGGCAGAATAAATATCCACAAAGATTTTAAACTATGTAATTTGCTCTGTCTGTCGCTTCCCCTTCTTGCTTGAAGTGCACATTTTGTGCCTGTACAATTAAGTGACCATACATTTCTGAAGAATGTTTTGCATTTGATGAGGCTATATCTTTCATCCTAACTGAGGTTTTTATGCTCTGAAATGCTCACTTTGAAATGTATTAATTATAGCAAAAGAACATTTTTATTTAAATACACAATCATGATTAATATTAGCCATAATCATACATGTCACTGTCCAACCGTTATTTCATTTTATTTATAAGAGTTTGAGGTGTTAGTGTAAATTAAGATAACTATCTCTTTAAATTGTCCTCTTCTGTAGCTGTAAAATGTGTGTTTAACTCTCATAATGTTGTAGTTTCCCTTGTTTGAGTAGAGCATTAATTTTTATTGTTGAGACCTGAACGCTCGTCGCAGACGTGACTGTGTGTCAGTGAAAAGCAAGTTTAAGACTGGCAGAATGATTGATTTTTCTGCCCCATAAAAGAGGGTTTTTCATCCACCTTAAAACTGAAGAGGGTTTTGCTTTCTAATTAACAGGTTCCCTTAGTGTTGATTCAGGACACCAGTGTTCAGCACCAGTTGGGCAGCTTTGGGTCGAACTGCTTCGCTTCTATGCCTTGGAGTTTAATTTGGCTGATCTGGTCATCAGTATCCGACTCAAAGAACCAGTGTCTCGTGAATCAAAGGACTGGCCCAAAAAGCGCATGGCTGTGGAAGGTACCTGAAGTCTGTCAATTCAGACTTATCAGCCCTCTGACTTACCAAGTACGCTGTCAGATATGTTAGAAAAACAATTTCAGGCATACGTTTCTGTGTGATATTATAAAATGTATTAAGTGGCATATGATACATATACAGTTTCCTCCACATAGTCTAGAGCTCTGTTTATTGCTAATGTGTTCCTAAAACAGTTCATTAAATTAATTGACAATATATCTAAATGTTGTAAAACAAAACGGGACTAATCAAACCTGTCTTTGTTGCTTCTTTATATCCATCAATGAAATTATAGATTTCTGTATTCAGTTAGCTACTGGCTTTTTTTTCTTTCAGACCCTTACTCAGTAAAGAGGAATGTGGCAAGAACTCTGAACAGTCAGCTAGTATATGAATATATTCTTCACTGCTTAAGGGCAACTTACAAATATTTTGCCTTGCCCCACAAAAAACCGACAAAATCCAGCCCAAAAAAGCCTTTGAATGTCAATGAGGAGACATCACAAAGATTAGAACCTGAAAAGGATGCCATAAAGCATGATGCCATCGATATGCAAAATGTAGCTGACAAAATGGGGGAAGTGGTAGCAGCTGATTGTCTTAATATTATTGATGGAAGTATAGACACGCCTCAGGTATGTACAGTTGATCCTTCCAAGGTGTTTGTCTCTGAAAGCATGACTGAAGAAGAATTGGCAGATGATATAGGACATTTGGGAATTGCTCAGGAAGATTCAGACTTTGTAATTGAAGAGATGATTTCCGGTGATGATGAGAACTTTAAACCAAGCTGTGTAGAGACAGAAAGTGGAAATGAGGAGGAGGAGGAAGAGGAAGAACATGACCAAGATAAGAAATGGCAGAAAAATGTGATAGTTATTGATCAAGGCTTGGATGACTACAGTGAAAATGGAGATCTCCCTATTCCAGCAAGTGAGCATGATATTGAAACATACAGTATTTCAGACTCTGAAGGTGTTCAGAGCACTGTAGTCACAGAGAGCGATGAGTTTGGTTTAGAGTGCAATGTAATACTTGACGATAAAGCTGACATGGATGAGGAGAGCACAGAGGGGACTGATGAACTGGATGATTCCCTGAACAAACTTGCACCTTCATTACAAGACCAGATATCTGAAATCAATAACTCAGATGAAGAAGAGGAGGGAGAACCGAGTTTTCTCCTAAACCAAATAGAATGTGGTGGTATTGTGACTGCTGAAGATGAGCTGGACAATACTTACACTGCATCTGGGGATGAAGATGCACTGTCTGAGGAAGAGGAAGAATTGTCTGTCTCTGTTAAATATGAAGAGACAGAGCTGGGAAAACATGTAGATAAATCTCTAAGGGTAGATTTGAATGAAGAGGATTTTATAGAGACAGGAAGCCTTTGTGAAGAGGGCATACTAATAGGACAATTTATGGAATCTGAGCTCTTTTATGAATTTAATAAACCCGCTTTCACAAAGGGCAAGGTAAGCTCTTAACATCTAACCACCAGGAGGAAATATTTCTAAGTATCGTTCTGATTCATTAAAGGGCCGTAGATTTAAAAAATGTCTTGCTTTCTATTCACGCAGTCTCCTATGGTTGTATGTAGCTTGTGCAAACGAGAAGGTCACCTAAAGAGGGATTGTCCAGAAGACTTCAAAAAAATTGAGCTAGACCCTTTGCCAGCGTTGACATCCAAGTTTTCAAATATTTTAGATCAAGTTTGCATCCAGTGTTACAGTAAGTCATCAATACTGCACTCTTTCAATATGTTTATGGAAAATATGAATTAGTTAGCTAGATTTTAATAGTACTTTAGGGAATTCTCTGAGATCAACAGCGTCAGCGGAGCTGGGTTTTGAAAGTAGCAAACTTAGTATAAAAGGTGAGATTCTGTAGTTTAATTGCTAAATTGCACCTGATACTTGTTTATATTCATAAGTCTAAATTGTACCTCCAAAGAGTAAAAATCCAAAGTGTGTAGGCTGATCTCATGACTCCTTGAACTAAACATGGAGTCAATGAAAGCTGCTGGATATTTGATATTCTTGACATTTAGGCACCTACACGTTGACTTCAGAGCCTATATGAGGCATCCTTTTTCCAGAAATGTTGTCCGACCCTCTTTAGTGCGGATCTTTGTGTGATATTTTGTATCTCATTACCAGAAACTGCTGTTTGAGAGATCAAAGGCAGCACATTTCTACAAAGAACAATATGCTGATTTCAGATTTTTTTGAACCATTTCCCTCCCATTCATTTGGTCTTTCAGTATGGCACCCTTCGCTTCTGACCAGACAAAACGACTGTTTTCCTGATGTATTTTTTTGTTTGACTTAGTATTTCTCTGCTTCTACCCACTCCTCCCTCTCTTCCCCTCCCACATCAATTTCCTTTTTTCCCCCCTTCCTGTCACTTTTAACTGTGGCAATGTTTTTACATATTTTGCCTGAATTGGTATGTTTCTGGCTTTTTTAAAGAGGATTTTGCTCCAAATATTATAGAGGATCAGGCTCGTGGACATATACGGCAAAATCTGGAAAGCTTCATCAGACAGGAGTTTCCAGGTAATTGTGTAGCTTCTTTTCATACTCGTATTTAGTTGTTGTTGTTTTTTTTTTGTTTGTTTCACTTTTTTTAGTATTTTCAACAATTTCATTGTACCAGTATAAAGAACAAAGTTAGCTAATTTAAACTTCTTAAAATATTCTGTTCAGTTGTTTAAGACTCTGCTATAGGACTTCAGATTAATTTGGAATATTTTCTGTTGCCATAATCTCAGTTCACTGTTAAAGCTTGATGTTTCCATTATGCCCTGCCTCCTTGAGATTGTGCTCTTTCTTAAAACAAACAAAAAGCTCCAAAAACATGTCCATTTATATTTTTTTTACATCCTGTTGGTGAGAAATAGTCAAAAGGTCATGACATCATCAGGAATGAACAATAGCCGTTTAAGAAACCAGTAATCAAAATTTTATAATAAAACTTCCATAACTAGCATTTTCATCTCAAATTCATGAGTCAAAGTTCGCTGATCCAGTCATTGTGTTCATTCTTGTAAGACCGCTACAGACTTTCTGAAACCCTTGGCACCCCGCCTTGGAATCTTGATCAGGCCAAAAGGATCCCCTTCCTTTTCAGTTCATCTAAGAAATAGCTTTATTTTTCTGCCCTTATTCTCAGTATAGCAAGAAAAATGTACTGCCTGTATATCGCTCTGGGAGTATTCTAAAGCAGAGCCATAACTCTTGGCTATCAGCAAAGCTCAGGAGACTGGAGCTATGGTTTCTGTTTCTGGAAATATATACGGTAACCACCTGGGCTTCAGTTCATAGTCTTGCCAAATTTGTATGCAGGCTGGATGTGGAATTTTTGGCCAAAGATTGTTGCATTTGTAAAGACTTGTCGTAACCCAAAGAGAGCTCTTGTATCGCTTTTCCAGATCCTCGAGGATTTACTCAAATCCTCGTGCTGCTAATCTAGTTAGTTTGCCATTTAATTTGTTCCTGGGTGTGTCAGTCTCCTATTTGATCCTGGGTAAATTTCTTAATCTCTGTATCTTCATTCCAATTTGTAAAATGGGGATTCTTCCCTACGTCAGAGGGGTGACATGAAGTTAAATTCTTTATTTCTGAAGCACTCAAACACTGTGAGTATCATAGTTATATAGGAAGTCGCATTAAATTATCACAGTGTTTTCTTCTGGCCTTGAAATCTCTGAAAAGTCAGTAAATATATTAACTATGATATCTATCCTAAATTTTATATTTAATCTTAATTTTCATTGTATAGCTAAGACTGGTGGCTTGTCAGCAGAGGAGGGTAGAGGTGGAGGGCCATGCTAATCACTGAGTTAGTTACTTCCAGGCTCTCTTTTTCCAGTCCAAATCCCCATTACTATTCAGACCGCTACAGGGGCCTGAAAATCATCTAGCACTACTGCACCTGCTCCGTAGGCCCCTGCAGGTTACTAAAGTTGTTCAAAAATTAACAAAGGCCAGAAAAGAGACATTGCAGGGATAGGTTTCGGAGTAGCAGCCGTCTGTGTTAGTCTGTATCCGCAAAAAGTACAGGAATACTTGTGGCACCTTAGAGACTTAACAAATTTATTTGAGCACAAGCTTTCGTGGGCTACATATGTGTATATATATGTCTTCTTACTATATGTTCCATTCTATGCATCTGATGAAGTGGGCTGTAGCCCACGAAAGCTTATTGCAGGGATACTGTCATCTTGTAAATCAAATTGAAATATGGAAATTTTGTGCATACGCTGGCTACAAAGAACACCTGTTCGCGAACCCTTTTATTCTTAATGCTGAAAATTTTGCGGTACGGTTTAGTCATTGTTTTGACAAAAATGCCTTTTATTTCTTACTCTTAAAAGGTAGTGAATTAGACCAGTAACTGTACAGTGTTACCGTCCATAGACAAGCAAGAAATATGCCCTATATTTAATAAATATTCCTTGTGACGTCCATTATTACAGAAAAGTGGAGTTCAACATTGGCCAAATCAGACCCTAGCTATTAAAACTGAACTGATGGTGTATCAGATGTGGTTATAGTATCGTGTCCTTTACAGGAACCAGGTTGAACTTGTTTGGCTCATCAAAAAATGGCTTTGGCTTCAAACAAAGTGACCTTGATATCTGTATGACAATTGATGGACTGGAAACTTCTGAGGTAGACTTAGAGCTCTTTTGTCTAACTTGTACTGGTATTTTATAGATAGAGCTATTGTTGCTGTGACCACTGTCTCGTGACATCCTTTTTCAAAAAGGACTTGCACAGTAGCTGAAAAAGTAAATAGAACTTCTACCAAAAAAAGTAAATTGGCTAGTGTCTTGCTGCTGTGTCAGCTAATCCGGTTTAAGATTTTCTTCCTTTACCGTTGAGCTTATTCGTAGATTCTTCAGTGAAATGTTAATATTGTTTGACGGGGAAAGGAATGAGGCACATTGGTTCAGCATCACAGTGTTGATGCATGGTAAGGTAGAAAATGAAGATGGGGTGAGAAAGAAGCAAGTCTTTCTTTTTGGTTGATATAAATTAGCAAATGCTTTAAATGCATGTTTATAAACTCTTTTAAGAACATTAGGGTATCCTTTAGTATTGACTTGAAAATTACTCTACATTTTGAAACTGTCTGGTATGAATGCCGCTGAGTGTACAATTTAGGTGTCTTTTTAATGATATGGCTTTAAGCCTAATGACGGGCAATGAATGGCACATCAACTGAAATGGCTTGGCTAGGACATGGTCTAATAGTAATGATTACATATAGCTTTTCTAGAATTTTGCGATGGGCACAAAACATTATCAGTGCACTGAAATCTTTTTTTTTCTCTCCTTTTCAGGGACTTGATTGCATAAGAATAATTGAAGAATTAGCAAGAGTACTTAAGAAACATTCAGGTACCTTACTAGAGAATAAGAGTGGATAGTGCTGTGTACATGAATTTGTATACTATTTATGGAGTCAGAAGGTTCAGGGGTATAAGTCCACAGATATCATTTAAGATAACTAATGCACTAAAGAGTTCAGTGTTAGCAGGATTGGGGACTTGGATTGTGAACGTTTGTAGATCTTCATTGCATGACGAGGCCCATTGAAGGGTGCTAAGGTTGATAGAACCAGGCCTAAATTAGACTCTGATACTGTGTTAATAACATACGTGAAAACAAGTCCTAAGTTACAAGTTTGACCCTTCAGACAGTGGTTATAGGTTTGTATTTACATATCCATTTTTTGTTTGTTCACAAATAACATTAATAATAATAATAAGATTAATAATGCTGAAGATGGCACACACTAGACATTACAGTTTAGTGTAACAGTATATTCCTGTAAAAATCACATGTAAATGCCTTTTTATGAGGATTTTAAAAATTAATTCACTCTGTACCAGATAAGTATTTATGCTATTTTGCTGTTTAAACAACAATTTAGTTTTCAGCTAATGTTAAATGAAAACTAATGCCAGAAACGCTATGAATAATGAAGAGTGTCTAAAATCCATATTAACACATAGATTAATGTTTATACTTTTCATATATGCAGAGTTGAAAGATAGCTTTGATACCTACCCACAGGCTTTTAAAGAAATCTGCTGCAATTTTTGTAAGCCCGTGTCCGTGTATTTGATACCGTTATCATTGTATTAAAGTGAAAGCCAAAGTAATATTCCTTCCTAGGTCTAAGAAATGTCTTGCCTATAACGACTGCTAAAGTGCCAATTGTCAAGTTCTTCCATGTGAGAAGCAGTCTTGAAGTAGACATCAGTTTATATAATACACTGGTAAGATCACGATTATAAATTGCCTATTCCAGTTAGATTTTTGGGTTCTAATCCTCCATTTGACTCTTTCTGGGTGAAGTGAAAGGAGGCAGAGCAGTTGTTTTTTGCTAAAATTGTATGCTAGTAGTAAATTTAGTTAGCTTAATAATAGCGAACACCAGTGTTTTGAGGTACATTGATCCTTTTGTAGAACTTGGAGGGAAAGGAGTAACATCCTGAGCAGCGAGAAGACCGTCGCTGCATGTGTTAAGTATGGGGACTGTCACGGTATCAGGGCTGTTTCATCTCTTACAAAATAAGTCGCTTTCCATTGCACGCTATGCTCTGGAGAATTAGGCTGGTGAAAGGTGGAAAACATTAGCTGGAAACAATCTTCCTTTTACCAGATTCAAATCTGGCCACACAAGCCTTTTTAACTTGGAGGGTTTTAACCGTAGATTATCTGGATTATGAAAAGCCCCAGGTGCTAGTCAGCAGGACTTTGAGACTGGTCCCAAACCCAGCTTGCCTTGTTACTTGTTAAATTTTGCTTCCATGGAGAATGTATGTCCCAAGTGCGTGGCCAAATGTTTTAAAAAACATATTTAATCAGTGACTCTTGACTTCAAAAGCAAATTCATTGAGACAGTAAGTCTCTGTATCAGGAGAGGGAGATTATTTTAAATGCTAGGTGTGGTGAAAGCCTGTTCTTCAGGTTACGCGTCTGTATGTGTCAGTTGGTAGTGCTTGCATTTCTGGGATGAAAGGTTTGTGGGTTTAGGAACTGCCCCAGAATTGATGCTCTGCCACATGCCTTAGAAATACAGTAGCAGCTTGATGCTTCACTATTCTGAGGTACTACCTTTTGGATGCTTCTGCATATTGTTTGTGAGCAGATGAAAGTTAAGCATCTTGATAAGCTCCTCCCACCAGAGCAGGTGGTAACCCCACTCGCCTGATGAATGCTTCCTTTCTGAATAAAATAGGTTTTAATGTGCAGAACTAGGTAGGTAAGTGGTTTTGCTAAGCTCCTACTAGCTGCAGCGTTTGCCTTTTAATTCAGTGCACTTAACAGTTTAAGTTGTAAATCGGTGAAAGTGTATGTGCTCACACATTTGTACACACACAGACACATGTATATTCATACATATTAGGGCTGTCAAGCGATTAAAAAAATTAATCGTGCTGTTAAACAATAATAGAATACCATTTATGTAAATATTTTTGGATGTTTTCTACATTTTCAAATAGATTTCAGTTACAACACAGAATACAAAGTGTACACTGCTCACTTTCTTTCTTTTTGATTACAAATATTTGCACTGTAAAACACAAAAGAAATAGTGTTTTTCAATTCACCTAACGCAAGTACTGTAGTTCAATGTCTTTATCATGAAAGTTGAACTTACAAATGTAGAATTATATACAAGAAAATAACTGCATTCAAAAATAAAACAATGTAAAACTTTAGAGCCTACAAGTCCACTCAGTCCTACTTCAGCCAATTGCTCAGACAAACAAGTTTGGTTACAATTTGCAGGAGATAATGGTGCCCGCTTCTTGTTTACAATGTCACCTGAAAGTGAGGACAGATGTTCGCATGGCACGGTTGTAGCCGGCGTGTCAAGACATTTACATGCCAGATGCGCTAAAGATTCATGCTCGTGCTTCAGCCACCGTTCCAGAGGACATGCGTCCATGCTGATGATGGGTTCTGCTCGATAACCATCCAAAGCAGAGCAGACAGATGTATCTTCATTTTCATCATCCGAGTCAGATGCCACCAGCAGAAGGTTGATTTTCTTTTTGGTGGTTCAGGTTCTGAAGTTTCTGCATCTGAGTGTTGCTCTCTTAAGACTTCTGAAAGCATACTCCATGCATCGTCCCACTCAGATTTTGGACAGCATTTCAGATTCTTAAACCTTGGGTCGAGTGCTGTTGCTATTTTTAGAAATCTTGCATTGGTACCTTCTTTGCGTTTTGGCAAATCTGCTGTGAAAGTGTTCTTAAAATGAACATGTCCTGGGTCGTCATCCAAGACTGCTCTAACATGAAATATATGGCAGAATGTGGGTAAAACAGAACAGGAGACCTACAATTCTCCCCCCAAGGAGTTCACTTACAAATTTAATTACTGTATTATTTTTTTAATGAGTGTCATCAGCATAGAAACGTGTTCTCTTAAATGGTGGCCAAAGCATGAAGGAGCATGTGAATGTTTAGCATATCTGACACACAAATACCTTGCAACACTAGCTATAAAAGTGCCATGTGAATGCCTGGTTCTCACTTTCAAGTGACATTGCAAATAAGAAGCAGGCAGAGGATATCCTGTAAGTGTAAACAAACTTGTTTGTCTTAGCGATTGACTGCACAAGAAGTAGGACTGAGTGGACTTGTAGGCTCTAAAGTTTTACCTTGTTTTGTATTTGTACAAAACATATAAATTTGTATTTACATCTACATTTGAATTTTTTTTTCATGATAAAGAGATTGTACTATGGTATTTGTATGAGGTGAATTGAAAAATACTGTTTCTTTTGTTTCTCATATTTACAGTGCAAATTCAATCAAAAATAATGATCTAAAGTGAGCACTGTACATTTTGTATTAGAAATCAATATATTTGAAAATATTTAATACATTTCAATTGGTATTCTATTGTTCAACAGTGCGATTCATCGCGATTAATTTTTTTTAGTTAATCGCGTGAGTTAACTGCGATTAATCGACAGCCCTCATACATATGCAAGCTTTTCAAGTGCAAGTGGTTGTGACTCGTCGTAGGTCTGTGCTCCTCTCAAGGAAATAGGTCATTTTCAAAGCCTTCCTGATCAGAGGCGTTAGCTAACTACCACTTTTTCCACCTCACGCCGTTTCCCATACTTGACTTCCTTATTTATTTACAGGCCCTGCATAACACAAGACTCTTGTCCTCTTATGCAGCCGTTGATTCCAGAGTAAAATATCTGTGTTACACAATGAAAGTCTTTACAAAGGTGAGTAACACTTCAGGCACTCTGAAAGTGATAACAGCCACAGTAAAAAGTTTTATAATTTTGCTTTTCTCTTTCCAGATGTGTGACATTGGAGATGCATCTAGAGGTAGCCTGTCCTCCTATGCATATACTCTTATGGTGCTTTATTTTCTTCAGCAGCGAAATCCACCAGTCATTCCTGTTCTCCAAGAGGTACCGTATGTCAAGAAATCAGTTGGTCCCAGTTAGATATTTTTTGGTGCGCTCTTGACCAAAATAGGGATCAAAATCATCAAGTCTGAACAGCCATGCTCTAACTAGTTAACTTTCTGTTCTTAGATCTACAAGGCGCCAAAGAAGCCTGAAATTTTAGTTGATGGTTGGAATGTTTATTTCTTTGACAAAATAGATGAGTTGGTGAGTCTTATATTCACTTTTCTGATGTAGCATTATTGTGCAATAACTCTGTAAAGTGAAACTAAACCTCTGGTAAGGCATGTATTTGAAAAATTCAGGAGATGAATGTAAAAGGTAGTTACTAACAATGACTTTTGCTAATGTGTTTTACATACGGGCTGAAAATGTCAGCTATTATAGGACCTAGCTGTGTCAGCCTTTACAATTGGAATTGTGAAGCGATACTTCAGCACCTTGCTTTAGTAATCTAAACATGTTTAGCACTATGCTGAAAATGTTCTTAAAAGAATCTGCTAAATATTTTTCAGCCGTTAAATGGAGCCAGATACTGTTATAACGGCACATGCCTTAGACATGATATTTTGTTCTGAGGAGAAAAGAGTAACGTTACTCAAGACAGAGAGCCAAGCATGAGACTTGAAAGCAGAGTACCTTCTTTGTAAAAGGGCATGCCAGGAAACTTTTTTGTATAGAACTGTACATATTCATATTTATTGGCTTAGCCTAATAAAATACAATCGACCTTCCAAAATATAAATCTCTCATTTTATTAAAACACTGAAAGCTGAGATTTCCAAGGCGGTATAGGGGATAAAGCCATTCACTTAGAATTATTTGACATATAATGGAAATGTGTGAAAATCTCAATTTTGTGCTGTCAAGCTACCATAACATAGTTGGTTGTCTACAGTACAAGAGACCAGTGCACCTGTGAATGCTTTGCATTCAACAGCAATCCTATCAGGTTTGTTAAAGAATAACCACCGATGTGCCATACTGCTGCTTTCTTCCCCACTTGATGATAGGTGACATAACCCTTCAATGGAATAACTTTGTGTTGAAGGGGCACCCAGCCTAAACGTAAACTAACAATACGCATATCAATTTGCATGTAATCAAAAATAAACAGCAAGTTGTTTTAAAAAAAAAAAAAAAAACAAACCAAAACCACACATTGCTACTCTTCACACTAAAAATACCCACCGACCATTTAAACAGCAAAATTTGAGTATTAACCTTCAAACTGTAAAAGGATGGAAAGTGATTTAGAGCAACTCTAAACCACACTTGTGTATAACCACAATTATATGTAATTTAACACTCTGAAATGATGAATGTGCATTTGCTTAATCTGTCTGAATCGCTGAACCTCAGAAGAAGAAATATTTCTCTCTAACTTCCAGCCAGCCTGTTGGCCAGACTCTGGTTCAAACACTGAATCTGTTGGGGAGCTATGGCTGGGACTTCTCCGCTTCTACACAGAAGAATTTGATTTCAAAGAACATGTTATCTGCATCAGAAGAAAAAATCTGCTTACAACTTTCAAGAAGCAGTGGACTTCCAAATATATTGTTATTGAAGGTATTGTAGGAATTTGATACAGAGCTCATTGATGTATGGAATTGCTTTAAAACCCATTTGAATAAATCTGCTCTTCTCGCATGTTGTTTTTCCACTTTCATCCTGCTGGATTAGGATTTCCTCTGGTTAAATACATTGAGTGAAATCCTGGCCCGCAGAAGTTAGGGACAAAACCCCCCATTGACTTCAGTAGGGTTGGAATTTTGCCCTTATTTTTCAACTGAAATAAAGTTGAAAAGCGAATTTTACATTTTATTTTGTTGCAGATCATTGTGTAGAAAGGATCATTTTTGTTTGAGGGCTGACTATCAGAATGGTTAAGAAAACTGGAATTCAGTCCATAGTCTGTCTGTCTCACTGTGTAATCTTTTCCCTGATTCTTCAGATTTGGAGATTCTTCAGACTCAGAGATGAATGTAAAAGTTAGTTACTAACAATGACATTTGCTAGTATGTTTTACATACGAGCTGAAAATGATTTTTAGCTTGCTTCTACTCCAATTCCACTTAGTTCTTATCATATCCCTTCTTTGGAAAAGATTAACTGTCTAGTTTAAAATCAGTTGGACTGGCTTAAACATTTCTTCAGTTAGCTTTCGTATAGCATTATGCAGAATGTTGAAATGATGCAATGCATTATGTTTTAAATCAGTTCCTTTTTGTTAGAAGACCGAAACCCTAATCCAGCAAAGTACATAAAAAATGCATGCTTAGCTTTTATGCATACGAATAATCCCTCAGAGATAAAATGTAGTTTAAGTTCACCAAATATTTAAGTGCTGTGTTGCATCAGGGTCCATGTGTGGGAAATCTTTTCAATGCAGACATTATTTTTCTAGCTCATCTAACTTTGATAGAAAGGTTGGGGGCAGGGGATTTCCTTTCACCTTCAAAAATTGCTCTTTTTCAACATTTCGGTCAATTTGGTTCATAGCTGGACGGCTGAGATTCTGTCTTCTGAATCACAGGTTTCAGAGTAGCAGCCGTGTTAGTCTGTATTCGCAAAAAGAAAAGGAGTACTTGTGGCACCTTAAAGACTAACAAATTTATTAGAGCATAAGCTTTCGTGAGCTACAGCTCACTTCATCGGAATGCATCCGATGAAGTGAGCTGTAGCTCACGAAAGCTTATGCTCTAATAAATTTGTTAGTCTTTAAGGTGCCACAAGTACTCCTTTTCTTTTTGTCTTCTGAATATATCCTCTTTCAGGATATGGAGAAATCAATTTCAGTGTATTGATTCTGCATCAGTAATAGCAACATTAGATTTTTTGTGTTCATATTAATCAGTTTGGTTCATAGTTCGCTTTCATATGGACTTTAGTAATACTTACAAATTTCTTCACACAGATCCCTTTGATTTGAACCACAATCTTGGAGCTGGTTTATCAAGAAAAAGTAAGTTACCCGGTCCACAAGCATTCCACAAATCTGCTGAGGGTCTTGTTTTATTTAGACAATTGATTTTTTTTTTTCTTTTATTTCCTAGTGACAAATTTTATAATGAAGGCTTTTATCAATGGCAGAAGGGTATTTGGTACCCCAATAAAAGGATTTCCTAAAGAATATCCCTCAAAAATGGTAAGTGTCTGTCTGTAGAATATAGCAATACACACTCACTCACCCTCTACATTGGTATCTAAGTCCCTTATCTACTGTGAAGCTTCACACATGACTCAGATGAAAACAATTGCACTCTGTTAAGAACTTATTGGTAATTTATGCGTGGGAAACGAAGAGTTTCCTTTCAAATTTCAGTGGTAACTTCCATAGTGGTGGTTCTTCTGGCTTTTGCTATAAGTTGTTGATAGGTTGTTTTGGTTTTTTTAACACTTGTATTGTGGCAACGCCTGTTAACATTAACCAGGTTGGGGCTCCATTGTACAAGCCTAGAGTAAATCGTCGTTTACCCCACACAGCTTAGTCTAAAATGCGTTGTGTTAAACAGGCTGTCCTAGAGCAAAGCAGCAGTGTGTCAGAGAATGAGTTAGGACAAGCTCTCACCTGTCACCAGGTTATACAGCTCTGAATTGCAGTCCCATTACAGAGAGTGGAACATGGCTGTAACTTTGTTCTCATTCAGACTATAATGTTCATAGCCACGAAGGAGGTCAAGAAGGCTAAACTTCTTTGTAGAGCTGTGGTCAGTTAATGGCCTTTCTGATTCTACAGTAGGCACCACAATGGAGTGATACAAAGCACACCGACCTTCTCTCTTTTGGGGAGCTGCTTGTATTAATATGGCCTCACGCTTAGGCTATGCTTACACTAGTACCGCTACAACTGTGCCACTGAAAGTTCTCCCGTGTAGCTGCTCTTTGCCGGCAGGAGACAGCTCTTCTGCCAGCAAAATAAATCCACCCCGAATGAGCAGCGGTAGCTTTGTCAGTGTTTTTTTTCACTCCCTGGACCAACAAAAAGGCTATGTCTACCCTAGCACTAGTCATAGCTGGCTTAGGTTTCCAAATCTTGGGGGGGGGAGAAATAGGTGCACAACACTACATTCTTTCCTTTTAGGAATACTTCTTTGACCCAGAAGTCCTGACAGAAGGAGAACTGGCCCCAAATGACAGATGCTGCAGAATTTGTGGTAAAATTGGACACTTCATGAAAGACTGTCCCATGAGGAGAAAGTACGTATATTTTTAAGGGTTCTGTGGTTTTGGTAGTACAAGGGGTTTGTATAAATTTCTGAAATGTTGGATTCAAGAGATACTGAAAATGGACAAAGTGGAGGGCCCAGTGTTTAAGGGGCTTGGATTACTGATAGAAATGTAAAAGTAACAGAAATCAGAGTTCATCCTTCTAGTTAGCAAATTTAAGCAGAACCGCTTAAATGTCTGAGGAGAAAAGAGTCCAGTGTTGATCAGATAATGTTCTTCACCAACTGACTCCAAGAACATGGGCGTTTGCAGTAAGGGATTGCCTCCTTAAGAGCGCTTTCCTTGAAGGGAGAATGTGACTCAATCGTATTCCTAGCCATGCTGCTGACATGAAACAAACCTATTTTTGGGAGAACCAGTTGGCCTGAAGACCTTCAACAAGCTTTAAAAAAGCAGCAACAAAACACTTTCTTGGCAGCTAGCAAATCAGGAATGCAAGCAGAAATTGTCTGAAGTATCCTTTTCTGTATGATGATGTCGTTTTTATATTTGATTAGTGAATTGTGAAATGGATAGTGCTTAGACATCTAGGTTAAGAACCCATGCACTCTGGCCTAAGCAAATGTAGCATAGCGGAAGTCCCAAATAAAGAATATCGGGTATATTTTCAAAAGCCTCTAAGTGACTCTGAAACACAAGCATTTTTGAAACTACCACCATTGGTTCCAGTTTTAATTATATTACATTTCTTTTTAGCATTTTGCTTAGAGCCTTTCTCTTAAGTGGATGGACTGCAGCAGCCATGGTTGATTGTATGGTGGAGAGGGTTTTTGAGCTTTACGTCATAAATTTTTTCCCTTAGATGTGTCTCTGTGTATATACAGTATGCATTATGAAACCTCCATGTTTAAAAGGTAGCATTTCTTATTTGTATAATAGTGCTGTCAGTCCAGATTTGAAAAAGCTTAAACCAATTTAATTGTGGACTGAGTACTTTCTATTTGGGGTTTTGTAACTGGGAAGAAGTTTGTACAGCTAGATGAGAAATCCCATGAAAATTACTCCTAGAGTTAGACACTTTGGTTGTAAAGAAGTCTTGCTTTTTAGCCATAGTTGATTGTATGGTGGTGCTTTACTTCATATTTTCCACTAGAGTTCAGCAGAAAGTTTCCCTTAACTACATAAATTAATATTACTGAATTTACTTAATATTTTATGTTGGTTCTCCCACCACGTAGACTTCTAGGAAAAAGAGAGATACGTTTATTCTTTTTTGTTGAATGTCACATAAATCCTCTTAAAGAATAGACTATTTAACACAAAGTTTCTTTTCTCCATCCGACAGAGCCTATTTGCTTTTATGTCACTGTTTTGCTTCTGCAGGTTGAGACGACGACATGATCATGAAGATATTAAAAATCAAAGGTACATAGAGAACAACGAGAAAAGAAGCAAAGAGGAAAAAGATACCTCTGTGAAGGAAGGAACGATGTTATGTACACCTCAGACAAACAAACTAGGGAGAGCAACACTGGACACAGGAAGAGAGAAGGTTTCCAAGCAGTCAGCAGAGAAGTGGAAGCGGCAGGAGGACAGGGACTTAAGAGAAAAACGTTGTTTTAACTGTGGGAGAGAAGGCCACATTAAAAAAGAGTGCCCACAGTATAAAGGAGCTGCAGGTATGAAACCCAGATACATTCTAAGACATCTTAAGCAGACCCTATCATTTTGGAGTATTTAACAAGATGGACTAAATGGGTCTGGATTAATGTCTCTTCAATTATATTGAGCATGCATATGTTACTGAATGTTACTTTTCAAGGGGACAAGATGCAATTGTCCAATTTCCCTTCTTAGTCCTCCGCCTGCCTTAAAGGGCACCCCGTCACCTAGAAAGATGAGACATGATTTCCACTAAAGCCAGAAAACAGGCTGTATGGCCCAGATCCTCAAGGGTATTTAGGCTCCTAAATTAGATTGAAATCAATGGAAGGTAGGTGCTTATCTACCTTTGAGGATCTGGGCCTGCATGTGGGGAAGAGTTAGTTTTCCTATTTCCAGAGGTTGTTTCCACTTCCCTCAGAATCCCTGTTAGCTCCATTTTCAAACTTTAGATTCCATTTCAGTGCATTGTACTTCCACGAAGGCTGGCTGGCCGGCCCCAGAGCTATTCTCATCTCATTTTAAACTACTGCATTCTGAATAAGCTTAAGTATTTGACAGGTTCCCCCATAAATGGTTTTAAACCATTCCCAATAATCACCAAATGGTTACTACTCCACAGGATATGGAAATGAAGCTTTTCAAAGGAGCCGCCAGGCAGAGGAGATCCATTTCCTGCAGCAGCCTTTGTCATTATCTTGTGGGGGGAATGCTACTTCGCTCAAATTCAAATTTGCTCACTAATTCAGGGAGGACTTTCAGACTGACATGGAACACCTACGATGAGGCCAGGTCCTCCTTGAAAGAGGAGACAATTGCCAAAGCGTCTTGGTATGCTGGGTTGGTTCCTTCTCCAATTTCCTCATCATTCTGCTGAGATATAGTATCCTAGATTCATAAGGGACCTCGAGAGGTCATATAGTCCAGTCCCCGGCCCTCATGGCAGGACTAAGTATTAACTAGACCATCCCTGACAGGTGTATGTCTAACCTGCTCTTAAAAATCTCCAATGATGGAGATTCCACAATTTCCCTCGGCAATTTAGTCCGGTGCTTAACTGCCCTGAAGGTTAGGAAGTTTTTTCCTAATCTCCAACCTAAACTGCCCTTGTTGCGATTGAAGCCCATTGCTTCTTGTCCTATCCTCAGAGGTTAAGGAGAATACTTTTTCTCCCTCCTCCCTGTAACTACCTTTTATGTATTTGAAAATTGTTATGTCCGCCCCCCCCCCCCCCCCCCCCCCCCGCAGTCTTCTCTTCTATAGACTAAACAAACCCAATTGTTTCAATCTTCCCTCTTGGGCATATTTTCTAGACCTTTGATCATTTTTGTTGCTCTTCTCTGAACTTTCTCCAACTTGTCCACATCTTTCCTGAAATACTCAGGAAAAGTACTCCAGTTGAGGCCTAGTCAGTGCGGAGTAGAGTGGAAGAATTATTTTCTGTCTTGCTTACAACATCCCAGATTTGCTTTTTTTGCAACAGTGTTACATCGTTGATTCATATTTAGTTTGTGATCCACTATGATCCCTCAGGTCTTTTTCTGCAGTACTCCTTCGTAGACAGTCATTTCCCATTTTGTATGTATGCAACTGATTGTTCCTTTTGAAGTGGAGTACTTTGCATTTGTCCTTATTGAATTTCATTCTATTTACTTCAGACCATTTCTCCTGTTTGTCCAGATGATTTTTAATTTTAATCTTATCCTCCAAAGAACTTGTAACCCCTTCCAGCTTGATATTGTCTGCAAACTTTACAAGTGTACTCTAATGCCATTATCTAAATAATTGATGAAGATATTGAATAGAACTGATCCCTGCGGGACCCCACTTGATATGCCCTTCCAGCTTACTGCGAACCACGATAACTACTCTCTGGGAACAGTTTTCCAACCAGTTAGGTACCCACTTTATAGTAGCTCCATCTAGGTTGTGCTTCTATAGTTTTATGAGACGGTCATGCAAGGCAATATCAAAAGCCTTACTAAAGTAAAGATATGCCACATCTGTCGCTTGCCCCACATCCACAAGGCTTGTTACCCTGTCAAATACAGTTATTAGGTTGGTTTGATATGATTTGTTCTTGAAAAATCCATGCTGCCTGTTACTTATCACCTTATTATCTTCTAGGTGTTTGTAAATTGATTGCTTAATTATTTGCTCCATTATCTTTCCAGGTACCAAAGTTAAGCTGACTGGTCTATAATTCTCTGGGTTGTCCGTATTTCCCTTTATATGGGCACTATATTGCCCTTTTCCAGTCCTCTGGACTCTCTCCTGTCTTCCATGACTTTTCAAAGATAATTAATGGCTCAGATATCTCCTCAGTCAGTTCCTTGAGTATTTTAGGATGTATTTCCTCAGGTGACTTGAAGTCATCTAACTTGTCTAATAGCAGAGGGGTAGCCATGTTAGTCTGTATCCACAAAAACTAGGAGTCTGGTGGCATATTAAAGACTAACAGATTTATTTGGGAATAAGCTTTTGAAAGCTAATGCCCAAATAAATCTGTTAGTCTTTAAGGTGCCACCAGAGTCTTTGTTGCAACTTGTCTAAGTAATTTTTAACTTGTTCTTTCCCTATTTTAGCCTCTGATCATACGTCATTTTCACTGGCATGCACTACGTTAGATGTTCAGTCACCACCAACCTTCTTTGTGAAAACCTGAAACGAAGTCATATAGCACTTATGCCATTTCCACATTTTCCTCATTGAGTAACAGACCTACCCTGTCCTGGGTCTTCCTCTTGCTTCTAATGTATTTGTAGAATGTTTTTGTTTTTTTTTTGGTACCGTTTGCATCTCTAGTAGCTTAATCTCATTTTGCGGCTTGGCCTTTCTAATTTTGTCCCTACATTCGTGTGTTTGTTTATATTCATCCTTTATTTGACCTAGTTTCCACTTTTTGTAGGACTCGTTTAAAGTAGAACCCTTTCCTAAGAAAAGGTGAGGTGCCCCCTCAGTTAATCCCTAGCCTCTAAAGGAATAGAGAATTGCAGTATCTCCTGAGGTGGTAAGATGCCCTCCTTGGAACCTTTACATAAGCCCCCAGAGCATTTAAAGCCACTGAAAAAAGTTCCTCTTCTTCCCGGCCATTTAAAGTGGCATTTGTCATATCAATCCTCTCCATGAGGAGAGTCTCAAATCAGGCCTATTCTACACTACAGCATTGCTCCCGCTGATGTAAGTCACCCACTATACCGACCTAACAACTCCAACTGTGTGAGAGGCATAGTGCTTAGGTCTATGTAATTAGGGTGGTGCAGTGTCTGTGTAGATATTCCATTACGTACATCACCTACTGGCTGTCAACTAAAGCTGAAGAAGAAAAGGTATTCGAGGATTCTAGCCAAATAGATCTGAAATGAAGTTTCATATCTGTGCTGCACCCTGTTTCTGACCCTGAGTCACTTGTCTAGTTTTCCACCTCACTGTGCATCAGATATAAACGTCTTGTACTTACCGTCAAGGCTTTGTGTCTCTGAACTGTCTCCTTTCACATTTCCCCTTGCCCCCTCATTCTGCCAATGCTAGCTTCGTTCTGCCAGCGCCACCTTATCTCTCGCGTTTCTCCATGTCTCTTTTTAAATCCTGTGCCCTACCCCTGGAATTCACTTCCCAAACCTAATTGGTCAGATTTCCTCATACTTCATTCACATTCCTCTTAAAAATTCACTTCTTCTGTCCCATCTCTGAAGTGTGATGTCGGGAGAGTGAAGACTAAAATATATTTTACTGCATTCAAGATGTCTATTTATTCATTGCTGTGGGAGCAGCTTCAGCTGTTTTTCAGTCCAGGTGACCTGCTGTATATTGACCTTTGTCGCTTCTAACATATAAGTGTGGTGATGAAGTTGTCGAATGTAATGTAAACTACATTAATCACAGAGGTGGCCGTTGCCTATCATTACATGTGTGTGTTGGAGCGGGTGGTCCTGTTGATAGATCTTTTGTACTCTGGAAATTGTTTTCTGTGTGGCCCCAAAAGTGTTCTCTCTGATCTAGTGGTAAGGGGGCAAAGTTCAATTCCCTGGTCTCCCTTGGTTTTCTGTATGACCTTGGGCAAGACACTTCTCTCTCTGTGCCTAAGTTCTGACAACTGGGCATAATAGTTCTTCCCTACTTCTTAAGGGTGTTGAGGTTGAATACACTAAAGATTGCGAGGTGATGGGGGGGTGAGGCATGCATACAAGTGCCTTTATGTAGATAATGATAAGTTGTTGGAGTTTCTAATTGGAAGGTAATATTTTTACCTTTTCAGTAAATTTTCACTTTATTTTTATTTCTCAGGTGGATCAAAGTCAGAAGGTCTATGTGGATCCCCTTCTTCACCCAGTGCTGTTAAACATGCTGGTAGAGTAAATCAGGTAAACACCAAATAATTTTCTGAATCACATTCTTCTTTAGTATACTTAAAACCATTTACAGTAGTAAGCTCCAGTTTTCAACTACGGAACACTTTTGTAGTACAACGCTGTTTATCTGTAATCCAATGAACTGTTCCCTGCGTAATCGTTGAATTTTATATGTTCGCTTATCTCTAAGTAGGATGACCAGATGTCCCATTTTTGTAGGGACAATCCTGTTTTTCGGGACTTTTTCTTATATAGGCGCCTATTACCCCTCCACCCCGTCCCATTTTTTCCACAGTTGCTATCCGGTCACCCTATCTATACGTCTCTCTTTTAGGGAATACTTTTACATGAGGAGAAGAAGAAACAAAAAAGGAAAAGTGTTCCTGAGTCCCCAAACAGGTTTGTACATTAGATTCCACTGAACAGCAACATTTTGCTGGGGATCAATCCTGTCCCATTGACTTTTTAATGTTAGTGGGATTCGGATATTTGCAGCAGCATGCTGCTTATCAAGAACGTTTTTTCACAGTTGCCGCCAGAAAAGGAGGCACTGGGACATGCTGAGCGCACCCATCACAGGCAGGTTTGCAAGCCTGCAAACTTGCCTGTTACACAGGGACTGCACAGGAGGTAAGAGGCTGTGAGCTGAATGGGAGCAGGGCAGTAGCTGGAGGGCAGCTAGATGCCAGAGCTGCATGGTAGCCTCTCAAGACTGCAGCCTACTAGGGGGTGCAGCAAGGGAAGGGAGCAGTGGGATATGCTGAGTCCTGATCTCTGGAGAGAACAGCGCAGCCCCCTTGTCCAGCCTGCAGGCAGGGAATGTACTTTCCAGCACTTCCTTCCTTAGCTGCAGCCTTGCAAAGCTACCTTCCACTTATTGGCAACTGCTGGATAATAGCAACATTTTGCTGTTGACCAAGGGGTTGCTAATAAGCGAAATCTACTGAATTTGAATTTAATTGAAATTACAGTACCTAAAAGCTTATTTTTGGGAATTGAGCATCTCCCCCAATCCTCACTGACGGGAGCTCTGCTTTCTGTGTTGATATTGAAGGCAGTTTAAACTTGTTGCTAGCACCCTGTGGGCTAAGACCAGCCTCTTGTCTACCAGAAGTTTTTTTTTTCCTCTGGCAGTTCAGTTCTGCCCCACTTTTGTTACTTTTATTTCTTTATTTACCATCAATAGTTATTGGGATGTGTTTTTTATGGGGGAGGTGAGAGGTGACAGAAGAGTACACTATTTTTGTTTGTATCAATTCTTTTCCTTCTGTGCTCCTGTTTCTGCCTACTTGAGTCTTTTTATGCATCTTGGAGTGTTCCTGTCAAGGACCATATGTGAGACCTCCTTCAAAGAACCCTAAATCACCCTCTAGAAATCCACAGGATCAATTAATTTCTTTGGGGCCAGGGTATTAAAGTAGGTTCTTTGTACAAACCAACTATCAGATCATGACAAAGGATAGTTAAAAACAATGAAAACCACTACCTAAGTAAAAAGATCCCTTAGTAAAGAGCTATAGTTGCACCAGATCCTGACTCTGCATTCAGTGTTAAAAGCAGAATAGGACGGTAACCCCCTTACACACCTGTTTCAAAAAATCAATTTTAATCTGGTATTATGGCCAAGTTTTAAGAAATGACTAGTGATTAACCATGTTTTTTTGCATGCCCAAAGCTTGACACCTTATAGCAGTCTGATTTTTGTCGGATGGAGACTCAAAGCTCTTTCAGCAGAGGAATAGGTGTTCCCTGACCCTCTGAAAGTCAGAGGTTGAAGTGTCAATCTTTAGTTTACCATGGTTGAATCTAATCTGGCTCAGACCAAGTATGTCCAGTTTGTTCTTTTCCCCCTATGGAACATGCAATGTGGAGCATGCTTAAGATTTTGGAAGCGTGGCTTGTTTTTGTGTTCAGATCATTGTTTTTCTATTTTGTTACAACCTCAATAATGTGACTCTTTCTTTTTTGGTTTCTGTTTAGGCAGCCTTGCCAATAAATACATGGCTCAGGGAAAAGCCTCACAGAAGAGGACCTACCAAGAATCATGAGGGGACTGAAGAACTCTGAAATTGCAATACAGGCCGTCCATTCACTTCAAAAATTAGGTTCATTTTGGCTAAAACTTCTGGGCTTACAAGACAGCAGCACAAAACAATCTTCAATTTGAGTTTAAAGAAAACACGGTATTTTATTTTAAATTAGATTGTTAAATCAGAGGCAATGGATTTTAATGCAGTGCTCCTATTATGGACTCCTGTTCTTAATAGATTTGAATATTTTAATAGAAAGCCATGATGTTTGTATTTGTTTACTAGGTAAAATGTGTAGATAAGAGCAGGTGCTCATTTCAAGATTTTAACATTCAACCTGATGCTTTCAAAGTGCACCAAAATTGCGTGCAAGCCAAATGTTTTATTTTTCTTCAAAAATTTCCTTTTTTGAAAGGAGGAAATGCTATTTATTAATGTTGATTGTTTACTGAAACCTTGTGTAAAGTGTTTGTGGACTACTACTGATGTATTTGCAAACATTTTATCTGCGGAGAATTGAAAAACATTGGGAAACTGTTGTGGGGACACTGCCACTGAGTTGTTTTTCCCTTTGTGATTTCATGAGTTAATATGCTGCTGTCCTCGTGTACAGGAAGCAGGTTAGTCCTGTCTGATGCTGCTAAGAATCTTTTCCCTGGCTTATAAACTGCTAAAAGGCAGGAAAAAAAGTGATAATCAGCAATTGGGGATGGGGGTTAAATGCTTTTCTGTTTTCCTAAAAAGTGAAGAGGATCCAACTGCCAGTCAATGATTTAATTAGTGTTGTCATCTTAAGATTTACTTGAAGTCCTTTTGGAGCTGGTACTATACATTCATACCCCATTGTCAGGGGACAGGAATCAACACATGGTAAAAATGAAACCACTGTTATTTATGACTTTGAAATAAAAAGTTAAAACTTGAAATTTCTACATTTCTCCTTATCTTGTACTTACAATTCCACATATTCTTGATACAAATGTAAAATTATATTATCCTAACTTATTTAAAGGGGTTATGTTTTAAGACTAAACTCCTTTCACCAAATGTCTACATCTTTAATAAAGATGTAGGCCAGGATTTTCAAAGGGGCCAAGGGAGCTAGGTCCCTAACTTTCTGTGTGTGTATACATCTCCTAAAACTCATCACTTTATAATTCTGTTTACTTACACACTGAGACATTTTAGCCAAAGATTAACAGAAAATGACCATATTCAGGTGCTGGTACTTTATCATAAAACTAAAATTCAATCTTTCCTTTGTGGGCTACTTAGTTTTTGTTGTAGTGTTTGCCTAGCAGCAAAATATAAAAGTTGCTGTGTTCTGTGTATACAATGGCTCAATCAACGCTGTATTTAAAGTTTTCTTCTTTGATTGTGATAAATGCTTTTATAGAGCTAAGTGGCCATAGAGAGACCCCACAGCCCTTCCATAGAAGATATTCGTACAAATCATTATTTGCTCCCTATCCTATAGGCTCCCGCCTGCCCTGAAACATGCAAGGATAAAGTCTTCAGGTGAAGTCACATTGAGCAAGGTTCTGTGGATGCCCTCACCTTTCATTCTGAAGCCATCTTTCCTCCTTCCACTCTAGCCTGGGTTATTGTTGGATGTTTCTCTAGGCAGCTATGAATGCAGGCCTCCTCCCGTAGCCTGGGAACCATAGTCTCAAACCTGAGGCTCATGTCAGAGCTACTAAAGCCACAGGTACTTTAGAATTGATGTTCACTTCACAACTCCGGTATGTGATATGTCAGGATTTTTTTTTTGTGCTGATCCTGCAAGCCTTCCATAGGGGCTCAGTCAAGCTCCCACTGATGTAATCAAGATACTTAAGATACAGGCAACAATTTAACTCAACTACAGAGAAGATGACATTAAATAAAAATACCCAAATCAACTGCAATCAGGATATTCAGTCAATAAAAAAACAAAGTGATAAACTATTCCATCCTAATATATCAGACAGGATAGCCAGTTCAGGTGAATAGAATGAGCAAGAAATGTAAAAATCAAAGTCCCCATAAACTCCAAAGGGATTTGTGTGCCCAGAAAATGCAGGGTTAGGTTCTAAATTAGCTTTCTCACAGAGGAAGGCACAGAAAAATTCAGAGTAATACAGACAAAAACATACACATCAATTGCAACAAATTTAGGATGACTTTTTAAAAAATAACCTATTCCACATTCTCCTTTCAATACATATAAAGGCAGCATGTCTAATTGTTAGAGCACAGGCTGAGGTAAAATGAGCACTTGATAAAATGAGTTTTAGACTCAGCCTCGCTAGGGGGATAATTGTTTCATAGCATTGTGCTGTGAAGAATAGTTTGCTTGTCAGATACTTTGGAGAATGTAGACCAATACATAAATGCTATTATACATATTTAAGTGACTGGTGAATTTCCTAACACTGTTAGCTATCTAAAGGTGGGTCAAAGAACTAAACTCCAAATTATTAATTTGGCTGCAAGTGTGTGACCCAAGGATCCGAGTCACACTAATGGCAGCACATGGTAAGAGATAAATAATAAGGTGTGCTGTGTTGAATACATTAGAAAGAAGAGAATTGGGCACCTGCCTTTTTGCATGTACAATTACCTTACTTGTATGCACAACTCAATTACTGCGTGGATCTCCTCCTCCTTTTAGAATCTTGTCCCAAAACTTTAAAATTCAGTATTGTGCTCCTAAGGCTGTGTTTGAATGAATCTGCAGAAGAACTGATTTGAACCTAAGGGCACTTCACAGCTGGTGGCATTTTTGTTCTCCAGAGTAGTTATTTTACTGAGGAATCACATGCTAGTAGCTCTTTTTTCTGAAAGGAGCTTCACTTTTACAAAACTGGGATTATTATATAACCAAATCTCTACTAGATAGCACAGTCAGTAAAGCTAAATTTTCCTGGGGGAGAAACCACAGTAAAAAGAAAATATTGCCATGCAAAACATTAAACAGATATTACATTTTCTCCCTCAAAACATACAGCCTTACATTTTGAGGTTATATCACCTTTACACTGGGGTATGTACGCTATCTACCCACAGCAGTCAGCATGTGTTATCTAGAAAGCAACTGAGAAAAGTGATGTCAAGTTTAAAGGCAAACTAAAAATTCAAAGAAAGTAACAGGGAAAATTAGCATCTCTCTCCAAGCATCAATTTTAACAGGCATTTCATATAACACCCATTATAATGCAGGTTTCAAAATCCTTTGTTACAAGGTTCTATTTTCACATGCTAATGCTTTTCTGAATAATTACCGGAGGCTGAAATTTTTGAGGCTCTCTTTGCTTGTGCGAGTGTCTAATTTTATTTAAAATTGGGCTTTAGAGTTCACGTTAAAATGGCTATTTAGATGGCTACAATTATTTGGGGTAATGTAACTGACCATTAAATACCACAGGTGGGGTTTGGCTGGAAGTATTGCCTGTGCATTCCAAGACTTTCTAATATTTAGGGTTTAGTTAGTAAATTTATGATTGGAAGGTTTCAAAATATTTGGTTTAGTGTTTGTTTATATGCTTCAATTTTCTATTTTTTTTTTTTGGTGGTGGTTCATAAGGAAACTTGTATGTAAATTATAGTGGAGGATACCTTCAGTGATTATCCACTTCTCCAGTTGGATTTTAGCAGATTATTTTTTTGTAAATAGCATTAGAATTACAAGTCCCTGAAATGATCTATAAAAACTCTGCTTTAAGACTGAGGGCGTGAGCCAACTTTCATGGAAGTCAATGGGAGTTTGTCCATCGATTTGCTTATCTATGTGATGCCTGTTCCATTAGTTTCAGAGTAGCAGCCGTGTTAGTCTGTATTCGCAAAAAGAAAAGGAGTACTTGTGGCACCTTAGAGACTAACAAATTTATTAGAGCATAAGCTTTCGTGAGCTACAGCTCACTTCATCGGATGCATTCCGATGAATGTAATGCATCCGATGAAGTGAGCTGTAGCTCACGAAAGCTTATGCTCTAATAAATTTGTTAGTCTCTAAGGTGCCACAAGTACTCCTTTTCTTTTTGTTCCATTAGTAACACCCTTGATTTTCTATATGGAGACATCCAATTGAACATATTTCGAAGAGCATACTGCACTTTTAAATTGTAATATTCATAATGTGTTGCTGACACTGAAGAGAGGCTATGTGCTTGCTCTGTTAGCCAATTTGTACACACAATTATGGTCTACGCACACAAACGTGTATAGGCAGTTTCACAGATTCATAGATACTAAGGTCAGAAGGGACCATTCTGATCATCTAGTCCGACCTCCTGCACAGCGCAGGCCACAGAATCTCACCCACCCACTCCTATATAAAACCTCACCCATGTCTGAGCTATTGAAGTCCTTAAATCATGGTTCAAAGACTTCAAGGAGCAGAGAAGCCTCCCTCAAGTCAACCATGCCCCATGCTACAGAGGAAGGCGAAAAACCTTCAGGGCCTCTCCAATCTGCCCTGGAGGAAAATTCCTTCCCGACCCCAAATATGGGCAAGATTCACCAGCCAGATACTACAGAAAATTCTTTCCTGGGTAACTCAGATTCCATCCATCTAATATCCCATCTCAGGGGATTAGTCCTATTTATCCTGAATATTTAAAGATCAATTACTTACCAAAATCCCATTAACCCATCATACCATCTCCTCCATAAACACCGAGTGTGTGTGTTTGCTTGCTGAGGAAGTATCCGAGCGTGTGTTTGCTGGGAGGGCAGGGAGAGAGCCTGAGTGAGTGTCTGATTGGCTGCTAGCCTGCAGGGGGCGGGCATTAGGGTGTCTGTGTGTTTGCGTCAGGGAAGCCTGGCTGTTTAAAAATAGCCAGAGCCTCGCGAACCAGCTGAGCGGCAGCGGAGCAGCGGGGACAGCAGAGCAGCTCACAGCAGGAGTTTGCCTGGGAGTTCGCCTGGAGTGAGCCCAGTGAGGCTTACATCTTGCCAACGTCTCTGAGGAAGCTCATAGTAGGTAGGTGATATGGAAGGGGGGGGTTCAGCTGTTGTGACCTGCACTGGATGTGCCATGTTTGTCTTTCTTCCACAGGACAGAAGCGACTTTGTCTGTACAAAGTGCAAGCTGGTCTCCATATTGGAAGAAAAGATTGAAGGTCTGGAGCAACAGGTAACGACCCTGCGTTGTATACGAGAGACTGAGGATTTTCTGGACCAAACTCAGGATAGCCTTCTAGGGGCACAAAGCTCTAAAGATATAGAGCAGGTTGCACAGAGGAGCCAAGAGGCCAGTGAAGAAGCTTGGCAACATGTGACCTCCAGAAGAGGTAAGCGGAATGTCCGGGTTCCAGTAACACAGACACAGGTAACTAACCGCTTTCATGTTCTCTCCACAGGTACCAATGCGGAGAGTGGACCAGATGATATGTCTGGGGGGAGAAAGCAGAAGGAGACTCCGCTGGTTGGGAGGCATGAGATGCGATGTCCTGAGGTTGGGGGTTCCACGACCACCACTCCCAAGAGGAGAAGGCGGGTGGTGGTGGTCGGGGACTCTCTCCTCCGGGGGACTGAGTCATCTATCTGCCGCCCTGACCGGGAAAACCGAGAAGTCTGCTGCTTGCCAGGGGCTAAGATTCGTGATGTGACGGAGAGACTGCCGAGACTCATCAAGCCCTCGGATCGCTACCCCTTCCTGCTTCTCCACGTGGGCACCAATGATACTGCCAAGAATGACCTTGAGCGGATCACTGCGGACTACGTGGCTCTGGGAAGAAGGATAAAGGAGTTGGAGGCGCAAGTGGTGTTCTCGTCCATCCTCCCCGTGGAAGGAAAAGGCCTGGGTAGGGACCGTCGAATCGTGGAGGTCAACGAATGGCTACGCAGGTGGTGTCGGAGAGAAGGCTTTGGATTCTTTGACCATGGGATGGTGTTCCATGAAGGAGGAGTGCTGGGCAGAGACGGGCTCCATCTTACGAAGAGAGGGAAGAACATCTTTGCCAGCAGGCTGGCTAACCTAGTGAGGAGGGCTTTAAACTAGGTTCACCGGGGGAAGGAGATCAAAGCCCTGAGGTAAGTGGGAAAGCGGGATACCGGGAGGAAGCACAGGCAGGAATGTCTGTGAGGGGAGGGCTCCTGCCTCATACTGGGAATGAGGGGCGATCAACAGGTTATCTCAAGTGCTTATATACAAATGCACAAAGCCTTGGAAACAAGCAGGGAGAACTGGAGGTCCTGGTGATGTCAAGGAATTATGACGTGATTGGAATAACAGAGACTTGGTGGGATAACTCACATGACTGGAGTACAGTCATGGATGGTTATAAACTGTTCAGGAAGGACAGGCAGGGCAGAAAAGGTGGGGGAGTAGCACTGTATGTAAGGGAGCAGTATGACTGCTCAGAGCTCCGGTACGAAACTGTGGAAAAACCTGAGTGTCTCTGGATTAAGTTTAGAAGTGTGTGCAACAAGAGTGATGTCATGGTGGGAGTCTGCTATAGACCACCGGACCAGGGGGATGAGGTGGATGAGGCTTTCTTCCGGCAACTCACGGAAGCTACTAGATCGCATGCCCTGATTCTCATGGGTGACTTTAATTTTCCTGATATCTGCTGGGAGAGCAATACAGCGGTCATAGACAATCCAGGAAGTTTTTGGAAAGCGTAGGGGACAATTCCTGGTGCAAGTGCTAGGGGAGCCAACTAGGGGGAGCGCTTTTCTTGACCTGCTGCTCACAAACCGGGTAGAATTAGTGGGGGAAGCAAAAGTGGATGGGAATCTGGGAGGCAGTGACCATGAGTTGGTTGAGTTCAGGATCCTGACGCAGGGAAGAAAGGTAAGCAGCAGGATACGGACCCTGGACTTCAGGAAAGCAGACTTTGACTCCCTCAGGGAACAGATGGCCAGGATCCCCTGGGGGACTAACATGAAAGGGAAGGGAGTCCAGGAGAGCTGGCTGTATTTCAAGGAATCCCTGTTGAGGTTACAGGGACAAACCATCCCGATGAGTCGAAAGAATAGTAAATATGGCAGGCGACCAGCTTGGCTTAATGGTGAAATCCTAGCGGATCTTAAACATAAAAAGAAGCTTACAAGAAGTGGAAGGTTGGACATATGACCAGGGAAGAGTATAAAATATTGCTCGGGCATGTAGGAAAGATATCAGGAGGGCCAAATCGCACCTGGAGCTGCAGCTAGCAAGAGATGTCAAGAGTAACAAGAAGGGTTTCTTCAGGTATGTTGGCAACAAGAAGAAAGCCAAGGAAAGTGTGGGCCCCTTACTGAATGAGGGAGGCAAGCTAGTGACAGAGGATGTGGAAAAAGCTAATGTACTCAATGCTTTTTTTGCCTCTGTTTTCACTAACAAGGTCAGCTCCCAGACTGCTGTGCTGGGCATCACAAAATGGGGAAGAGATGGCCAGCCCTCTGTAGAGATAGAGGTGGTTAGGGACTATTTAGAAAAGCTGGACGTGCACAAGTCCATGGGGCCGGACGAATTGCATCCGAGAGTGCTGAGGGAATTGGCGGCTGTGATTGCAGAGCCCTTGGCCATTATCTTTGAAAACTCGTGGCGAACGGGGGAAGTCCCGGATGACTGGAAAAAGGCTAATGTAGTGCCCATCTTTAAAAAAGGGAAGAAGGAGGATCCTGGGAACTACAGGCCGGTCAGGCTCACCTCAGTCCCTGGAAAAATCATGGAGCAGGTCCTCAAAGAATCAATCCTGAAGCACTTAGAGGAGAGGAAAGTGATCAGGAACAGTCAGCATGGATTCACCAAGGGAAGGTCATGCCTGACTAATCTAATCGCCTTTTATGATGAGATTACTGGTTCTGTGGATGAAGGGAAAGCAGTGGATGTATTGTTTCTTGACTTTAGCAAAGCTTTTGACACGGTCTCCCACAGCATTCTTGTCAGCAAGTTAAGGAAGTATGGGCTGGATGAATGCACTATAAGGTGGGTAGAAAGCTGGCTAGATTGTCGGGCTCAACGGGTAGTGATCAATGGCTCCATGTCTAGTTGGCAGCCGGTGTCAAGTGGAGTGCCCCAGGGGTCAGTCCTGGGGCCCGTTTTGTTCAATATCTTCATAAATGATCTGGAGGATGGTGTGGATTGCACTCTCAGCAAATTTGCGGATGATACTAAACTGGGAGGAGTGGTAGATACGCTGGAGGGGAGGGATAGGATACAGAAGGACCTAGACAAATTGGAGGATTGGGCCAAAAGAAATCTAATGAGGTTCAATAAGGATAAGTGCAGGGTCCTGCACTTAGGATGGAAGAATCCAATGCACCGCTACAGACTAGGGACCGAATGGCTCGGCAGCAGTTCTGTGGAAAGGACCTAGGGGTGACAGTGGACGAGAAGCTGGATATGAGTCAGCAGTGTGCCCTTGTTGCCAAGAAGGCCAATGGCATTTTGGGATGTATAAGTAGGGGCATAGCGAGCAGATCGAGGGACGTGATCGTTCCCCTCTATTCGACACTGGTGAGGCCTCATCTGGAGTACTGTGTCCAGTTTTGGGCCCCACACTACAAGAAGGATGTGGATAAATTGGAAAGAGTACAGCGAAGGGCAACAAAAATGATTAGGGGTCTAGAGCACATGACTTACGAGGAGAGGCTGAGGGAGCTGGGATTGTTTAGTCTGCAGAAGAGAAGAATGAGGGGGGATTTGATAGCTGCTTTCAACTACCTGAAAGGGGGTTTCAAAGAGGATGGCTCTAGACTGTTCTCAATGGTAGCAGATGACAGAACGAGGAGTAATGGTCTCAAGTTGCAATGGGGGAGGTTTAGATTGGATATTAGGAAAAACTTTTTCACTAAGAGGGTGGTGAAACACTGGAATGCGTTACCTAGGGAGGTGGTAGAATCTCCTTCCTTAGAGGTTTTCAAGGTCAGGCTTGACAAAGCCCTGGCTAGGATGATTTAACTGGGACTTGGTCCTGCTTTGAGCAGGGGGTTGGACTAGATGACCTTCTGGGGTCCCTTCCAACCCTGATATTCTATGATTCTATGATTATCAAGTAGAATCTTAAAACCAGATAGATCTTTTGCCCCCACTGCTTCCCTTGGAAGGCCATTACTATTGGAAAATATGGCTCTGAGGCTAAATATTCCTAAGTATAAATCAAGATGGCAGTTGTTTAAACTCACCTGATATTGTTTTCTTTAGCTATAGAGAAAACAGCTTTGCCTTCTTATATTGCCTTGGGATGTTTCATGTCTCTCTGATCATCTTTCACTGCACCACCCCCATGTCTTTGCTGAATATTTGACATGTTCTCTCAGCATATCAGGACTGGATATGAGGAAGGCAAAAGGAAGGCCTTTCCTTTAAAAAAAATAATTAAGTTTTCAATATAATACACTGTCAACATCTCCAGCACCTAACCTAGCACATAAACACCAGAAAAAAAGTTGACTATTTTATTCTTACAAGAGAGGCAACACTTGTCCTAGAGGTCTTTCATTACAGGTGACTATTTTATTGAGAAAAATAAGTAAAGAAGATTAATATTAATTTATGCCCTGCAATCTAAAATATATTGCACCCCATCTGTGTAAAAATTTTTATTCACAAGAATTACATTAATTCATCAAGCATTTACATTTGTTTTTGAAGTTTAATTGTGAAACCATCACTTCAGAGAAGTTAAACTTTAAAAACATTAGGACAAATGCCTCTGCATCAGAGTAAATACAAATAAATCTAGACAGTTGGTGTTGCTTGGGCATGCATTAGCTAGCAATAGGTAATATTAAGAAGAAAGATGACACAGCTAAGGAGGATCTTGCTGAAGTATGAAGCAACTAAAACAGGTCTCCATCTTTAAGTTGTTAAATCTTTGCTCCAAATATTCACACTCCCACACTGCAGCAATAGAGATTATGGCTGGTGTTGCTTCTCTTCCCATTAACCTTTATCCCAGAATCATAGGACTGCAAGGGACCTTGAGAGGTCATCTAGTCCAGTCCCCTACACTCATGGCAGGAATAATCATCATCTAGGCCATTCCTGACAGGTGTTTGTCTAACCTGCTCTTAAAAATCTCCACAACCTCCCTAGGTAATTTATTCCAGTTCTTAACCACCCTGACAGTTAGGAAATTTTTCCTGATGTCCAACCTAAACCTTCCTTGCTGCAATTTAAGCCCATTGCTTCTTGTCCTATCCTCAGAAGGTTATGACGACCAATTTTTCTCCCTCCTCCTTGTAACAACCTTTTATGTACTTGAAAACGGTTATGTCCCCCCCTCAGTCTTCTCTTCTCCAGACTAAACAAACCCAGTTTTTTCAATTTTCCCTCATAGGTCATGTTTTCTAGACCTTTAATCATTTGTGTTGCTGTTCTCTGGACTCTCTCCAATTTGTCCACATCTTTCCTGAAATGCGGTGTCCAGAACTGGACACAATACTCCAGTTGTGGCCTAATCAGCGCAGAGTAGAGTGGAAGAATTACTTCTCGTGTCTTGTTTACAAAACTCCTGAAAGTATATCCCAGAATGATGTTCACTTTTTATGCAACAGTGTTACACTGTTGACTCATATTTAGCTTGTGGTCCACTATGACCCCCAGATGCCGTTCCACAGTATTCCTTCCTAGGCAGTCATTTCCCATTTTGTATGTGTGCAACTGACTGGTCTTTCCTAGGTGGCATACTTGGCATTTGTCCTTATTTAATTTCATCCTATTTACTAGCATTTGAAGTTCTTCCTGCTTATTCTCCATACTTCTTGCACTAGCATACAGACGTCTAAGATACTGATTAGATTCCTTCCCCCCCCACCCCGGTCCTGTCTTCTCTCCTTTATCCCTGCTATAACACCCCACGCTCCCCCCAAATTCTGATCCTTTTCCCAGGTCTCCATGGTTTTGACTTACCTGTGGGCTTTGCTCACCTGTCCCCTTCAAACCTAATTTAAAGCTCTTCTCTCTAGGTTAGCCAGTCTGTATCCAAATATGGTGTGATAAATCAAGTGGGGGTAGCTCCCTTTTATGGACACTCAGCCAGCCAGTTAGCTGTAAAAATCCCTCTTGATAGCTGTTCTCTGCTTGCTTTATCTGTAAAGGGTTAAAAAGCCTCCCTGGATAGGTTTAAAAGAAAAAAAAATGGACACCTGACCAAAAGAGCCAATGGGAGGGCTAAAACTTTTAAAAATTGGCAAAAACCTTCCCTTTCTTGCCTGTTGTTCTCTCTGGGCTGCAGGGACACAGAGCAGCAATGCTATAAGCAGGAATGCTGTGTAAGGTTTGAACCAGGTAAGAAAAATTATCTTCCATACCTAGAAGGAATCACTGGGACAGGGAAAGTTTAGATAGATGCGATCAGGTTTATTTCAGCTTGTGGATCTCCTCTGCGCTAACCCAGATGCTTTTGTTTGCTTGTAACCTTAAGGCTGAAACCCCAAGAAAGCTCTTTTGGGTGCTTAATTTTTGGAATTGCTCCTTTAAAATCTACCAAAAGCCTAAGTTCCAGATGTATTTTCTTGCTTTTTGTTTTTAATAAAATTTACCTTTTTTAAGAACAGAACTGGATTTTTCGTGGCCTAAGAGGTTTGTGCATATGTTGTTTAATTAGCTGGTGTCAACAGCTAATTTCCTTTGTTTTCTTTCTTAGCTCTTCCCCGGAGGGGGGTGAAAGGGCTTGAGGGTACCCGACAGGAATTCCCAAGTACTCTTTCCTGGGGCCCAAGTTTTTTTTTTTTTTTTTGCATTTGGGTGGTGGCAGCGTTTACCAAGCCAAGGTCAGAGAAAAGCTGTAACCTTGGGAGTGTAATAGAAGCCTGGAGTGGCAAATATTAATTTTTAAAATTCTTGCAGGCCCCCACCTTCTGCACTCTAAGTTCCAGAGTGGGGATTCAGCCTTGACATATGCTCGTCCCCTTCTTTGATAGGTGGACTCCATCTCTGGAACAGTATCCCCTGGTCAAGGAAGCTGAAGCCCTCCTGGCAACACCATCTTCGCAGCCAGGCATTCACCTCCAGGATACACCTGTCTCTGTTTGTGCCTCTACCCTTGACCAGAATGATCGAAGAGAACACCATCTGCGCTCCCATCTCCTTCACCCTTACTCCCAGAGCCCTGTAGTCTCTTCTCATCTGCTGAGGGTCATACCCCACAGTATCATTAGTGTCCACATGGATAAGTAGCATGGGGTAGTAGTCAGAGGGCCGGATGATCCTCGACAATCCCTCTGTAATGTCTCAGATAAATAAAGTAGGAACAAAACCAAGGGGAGAGGGCATGAGAACCAGTAGCCTGCACATGGTGAAGGACAGATACCTTCAAAGCCATACACACAGTCCATCCTACAAATGCTAGGGAAAGACTACCATAGGAACAGAAACAAAGAGGAAAAAATACATGTCAGCAGTGCCCCCACATGTAATATACATACATATACATTATACATACACACTGTCTTTGCTCCTCCATTTCTCAACAATATATTAAACTGGAGTGTAGGACAATGGGGAACAGAGACATTAAAGAGAGCATGAGAAGCTATGGTGTACCAAGGCAGGTGCAGCAAGCTATCTTTAACACAAATTAACATAGTCAGCTAACTCACTGCTCCTTCCATATCACACTGGGATGGAACAAAAGGGATTTTTCTGTAACACTATCAAAGACTGTGGAGGTGATCATTCACATTTCTTCTACTTTCAGTAGTGGGACTTTTAAGTAAAACTCAAAGACATAGACAGTCTTTTGTTTGAACTCTTAACACAGATGAAGCTACAATACATCAGTCACACAGCTTCACTATAGCCAATCAAATAAGTGTACTTATTAACTAGTTTCAATACAGTCCTTCCTATTGGCATAGTAGCTGTGACATGAGCTTCAGGTTTGGGATTTTGGTTTTCAGGCTACGGGAGGAGTCCTGCATTCATAGCTGTCTACAGAAACACTCTCCCTCTCCAACTAGCTCTCCAAAAGAACAAGAAAAAAAACCCAACAACCACACAGGCTGAGGCAGAAGGGGGAAGGTTGGCTTCTCCTTTGAGGGGTGTCCCTGTGGGTGCTCCACTTCAGGTGTCCATGCGCTCTGCTTGTAACTGGAGATTTCTAGTAGCAGTGCCTAGTGGGGGTCGCACATGCGCGGTCGCCGTCTCGTGCTGCCTTAGGCAGTTACATAGTGCTGCGTGACCAGCTGTACCTCAATTCCTTCTCTACTGCCTTTGGATTCAGTCAGAGCAATTAGCAGCACCTCTTACCTACTTTTAGATAACTATAAAGCTGTGTTAATAGTCCAATGAGATAGAAATAATAATAAAAAAAGCATAAAGAGTAAGAGTGACTTTCTTTATCTCCCTTATTAGGAAAATAAGTTTAGGCTTCTATAATGTTACTAAAAAAGAAAAGGAGTACTTGTGGCACCTTAGAGACTAACAAATTTATTAGAGCATAAGCTTTCGTGAGCTACAGCTCACATGAAGTGAGCTGTAGCTCACGAAAGCTTATGCTCTAATAAATTTGTTAGTCTCTAAGGTGCCACAAGTACTCCTTTTCTTTTTGCGAATACAGACTAACACGGCTGCTACTCTGAAACCTATAATGTTACTGCTTCCCTTTTCAATTAGGGACAGAACCTGTCTGGCATGCCCAGGTTGCTGGGATTTAAATGCTCCCTGACTTGCAGGCTGTCAATCCCTATTTCTAACAGACATGCACGGTGCGTCTGCAATGTGGGTGAGATGCATATCCCTCAAAAGTGTCCACATTGCGGTAATCTAAAGGCCAGAACAAGAGATCTTCAATGTAAAATCCTTATGATGGAGAAATCTCTGCAACTTGCCTCGGACCCTGCCCAGCCAGTGGCAGCCTCTGACAGAGGTCCTGCCTCAACAGCCCCTACAAAAGAGCCTTTGTCCAAGAAGGTTAAAAAAAGCAGGCTCAGATGTCACCAGTGGGAATCGGCTAAGAAAAAGCATTCCCCAACAGCCAAGACTACGTCGGTACCGACAGCACCGGGACCTTCCGGTACCACAAGTTCCCAGAGAGCGAAAGACCATAAGCGAGAAAGTTCTGATGGAGGCTCACACCGCAAAGTAAAACCCTCCGCCTCAGTACCCAGAGAGCCAAGACGACACTCAGCACTGAGCGGCGCAATGGAACCACCTGGGGTACCTACACAGCACAACACAAGATCCTCGACAGTTGCAGCTACTACTCACACTCCCGTACTGGCAGCAATGCAGACATTGGTAATGGCATTCATGATACCACACCAATTCTTAAGGCATATAGATCTACTGGTCTCCTCAGTACCGATAGCATTCCAATTCAATCGGTACTGAGCTGGCTGACCACTCTACCTAGATCGGCTTCCCATCTCCAGCGATGATGATAATGAGGATGAAGGGGAGATATGTGCACCTAATCACTCCTCACACAGACCAGGTCCATCCCACCAAACAGGATACCACTCATCTTCAGATGCACATAGCTGGTATGGGCACCCAGGGTGCCACCTCCCATGTCCTTCCCTCTAAATTGGCCCTACTGGGATCTGTAGGCAGTATACAGGGCACAACACCACAAGATGGGGATCAATATGAACATCAAAAGGTGGATAAGGAGTTGGTTAAAGGGAAGACTGCAACGGGTCCTACTGAAAGGCGAACTGTCAGGCAGGAGGGAGGTTATCAGTGGAGTTCCTCAGGGATCGGTTTTGGGACCAATCTTTCCAGGAACTCTTCAAAAGGGTGGCAGTCCCTAACCATATCCCTAGAAGAAGAACTTCAATCGCAGCATAAACTACTGGATATTCTTCAGACCTCTACTTCGAAGAAGATAGTGTTGCTAATTAACGATGCTATTATGGAGTCTGCCAAAACCATCTGGCAGACACAAGCAACATCACCCCCATCATGCAAAAGATCGGATAAGAAATACTATATGCCATCTAAGGGAGTGGAGTTCTTGTTAACACACACCACATCAAACTCACTAGTGGTGGAAGCTATAAATGAGAGGGGAGAGCAACACCATACTAGAATAACTCCGTATGACAGAGAATGGAAGAGGTTAGACCTCTTTGGTCACAAGGTGTATTCATCTGCAACACTGCAGTTTTGAATAGCTAATTATGGAGCCCTACTGTCAAAATATAAACATACAATATTTTCGAGAATGTCAGAATTTACTGGCAGCTTACCAGAAGACACAACAAATTAAAAAAGAACAAATTAAAGCCAACATCGCTGAAGGCCATCTCACTGCCAGGACAGCATTGCAGATCTCACTTGACTCTGCGGAAACAGCAGCATGCTCCATTGCAACATCAGTGGTCATGCACCATGCATCAAGGCTTCATTTCTTGGGGTTCCCAAGAGAGATGCAGTCAATGGTCGAGGACCTACCCTTCAAAGGCCCAAAACTATTTGCAGTCAAAACTGATGAGTCCCTTCATATTCTGAAGGACTCTAGGGCAACATTAAAATCCCCGGGCATCTACACACCTGCAAATAAAAAGAAACAGGACAGGTATTATACACAGAGATTCCCATTGCCACCATACACACAACCACACAGACAGTTTGACCAACGCCACAAGCAAAGCAGACCAGACGTCGACAAAACCAGAATCAACCTTCGACGTCTCAACAATCCACCTTGAGACAGCACTCTTGAAGGTATGCTCGAGGGCACGAGACAATCACTCATTCTAACACTGAAACTATCTCCCGACCATTTGGATATCGCTTGTCACTGTTTTACAGAGTCTGGCGCACCATCACTGCAGACAAATGAGTTCTGGAAATTATCCAAACTTGTTATTTCACCCTTTTTATCTCCATCCCAACTCCCCATCCCTCTTCAGGGACCCCTCTCATGAATACCTGCTGCAACAGGAAGTAAACCATATTATATACCTCGGTGCAGTGGCACCAGTACCAACACAGCACAGAGGCAAAGGGTTTTACTCACACTATTTTCGAACAGTGGAGGCCCATCCTGGACCTAAGAAAACTCAACAAATTTGTAAAACCCAACATTTCAAAATGGTGACACTAACAACTATAATCCTAGCATTAGAAAAGGGGGACTGGCTCTCGGCCCTCAACCTACAGGACACATATTTCTGTGTTACCATCACACAGAAGATTCCTAAGGTTCACCCTAGGAAAAACACTTCCAATACAAAGTACTACCCTTCAGCTTGCTGGCCCCAGAAGGCTTCTCTCCAAAGTTTTAGCAGTGGTTGCAGCACACCTCTGCAGACATGGAGTCATGATATTTCCATATCTGGACAACTGCCTCATAAAGGCCCCAACACAACACAAAGCTATAAATGCCACACAGAGTATGATAACCCTTTTTTATGATTACAAATAAACATAAAGTCAACACTGATACCTGTCCAGAAACCGGATTTCATTGGAACGTCTCGACTGTTCAACAGCTACACAACCCTACCTTATCAACACTTCATCACACTCGTCAACTTAATATCAACAGTGACAGACAGTCCACAAACATCTGCCAGAACATGCCTACAACTTTTGGGACATATGTCAGTAATGATGTTTGTCGTCAAACACACCAAGTTATACGAGATGCCTCCAGGCTTGGCTTCGAACAGTGCACATACCACACAGGCACACCCTAAGCAGACATCTCACAATGGCAAACGACTCCCTAAAATGGTGGACACAATTGAAGAACGTCTGTACAAGAATCCCATTTCTACAAATGACTCCAACAGTTACAATTCCACGAGGGATGCCTCCCTAATAGGCTAGGAAGCGCATTTACTCAACACAGTCCAAGGTCGATGGTCCCCACTGGAGTCCAACATGCACATAAACTTGCTGGAACTAAGGGCAGTCCACAACACATAGGAGCACTTTCTACCACAAATAAAAAAAAAAAGCCATCAGGATCCTCACGGACAATGTAGTGTGCATGTTTTACATAAACGTCAAAGGGTTGGGGGGAAGAGCACAATCACACTCCCAATGCACCAGAGGCAATACTGCTCTAGAATTGGTACAACATTGACATATCAGTATTCCACCTGCTGGGATGTCAAAACACAAAAGCAGATGCACTAAACAGAGTTTTCACAGAATCGTGAGTGGGAAATGGACCCTGGAGATCTACCTACGATATTCAAACTATGGGGATTCCCTACCATAGACCTCTTTGCAACAGCACAGAGCACCAAGTTCCCACAATATTGCTCCAGAGCTGGACTGGGACCCCGTTCCCTAGGCAATGCTCTCCTCGTCAAATGGGATGCACTGTTAATGTATGCATTTCCTCCGACCCCATTCCTAACCTGGGTCCTAAACAAGATCAAGGAGGACAAATCCAGAGTCATCCTAATAGCACCTAGATGGTCCAGACAAATATGGTTCCCATACCTGTAAAAGATGGCAGTGTGCCCACCTTGAAATCTTCCTCTCATATCTCATCTCCTCTCCCAAGATGCAGGACACATCCACCATCCCAACCTCAATACTTCACCTCAAGGCCTGGCTACTCCAGGGCTGAGAGGAAATGAAATGACCTGTTCAGAGGAAGTAAAAGACATATTACTGAACAATAGTAGACCAAATACAACAGGGGTTCTCAAACTTTTGTACTGGTGACCCCTTTCACATAGCAAGCCTCTGAGTGTGACCCCCCCCTTTATCAATTAAAAAACACTTTTTAATGTATTTAACACCATTATATATGTTGGAGGCAAAGCAGGGTTTGGGGTGGAGGCTGACAGCTCACAACCCCCAACGTAATAGCCTCGCGACCCCCTGAGGGCTCCTGACCCCGAGTTTGAGAACCCCTGAAATACAAAATAGACATATATTCATAAGTGGAAATGGTTTAACATACGGTGCCAGGACAAATATCACATCAACATTCTCTCCTTTACCAAGGGTACTGGATTACATATTAGAACAAACTGGGGCTTCTCCACAAGCTCCATCAAAGTATACTTGGCAGCTATATCACAGCTTTCTATAATAAGGTGGATGGAGTCACCATATTCACCCACCTAACTACTAAAATGTTTCCTCAAGGGCATTGAGAACACTTATCCTAAATAAGGAACCCATCTCCTACGTGGGACCTCAACCTGGTCTTACACGGACTTATGGAAAACCCATTTGAGCCACTGGCCACCTGTTCATTACTCCACCTATCTATGAATGTGGCTTTCCTCATCGCCATTACGTCCACCAGACACGTGGGAGAACTAGGTGCCCTAATGGCACATCCCTTAACCCCTCCATACACAACTTTCTTTAAAGAAAAAGTTACCTTAAGACCACGTCCCAAATTCCTACTGAAGGTTGCCTCCCCCGTTCATTTGAACCAACCCATTTACTTACCTGGATTTTTTCCAAAACCTCATGCAGACAAAAGAGGCATCACTCCAAGCACTGGACGTTCAAAGAGCATTAGCTTTCTACATTGAAAGAACAAAAATGTTTAGAAAAATCACTGAGATTATTTGTCTCTATAACAGAATGATCAAAAGGGCAAACCATCTCAAAACACAGACTATTCAAGTGGATATCAGGATGCACATCCACTTTTGTTATCAAAAGCATCAATTACAAGCCCCAACACGACCAGCACACTTTACCAGAGCACTTTCAGCATTGATAGCTTTTCTCAACAACATCCCCATTATTGATATCTCAACCTGGGCATCAGCCCACACATTCACAAAGCACCTAAAGTGTAACACCCACAGAGACAGTCTTTAAAAAAAAAGAAGAGAGGGTTACTCATCTTGTGCAGTATCAGAGGTTACTCAAGATGATTGTCTCTATAAGTACTCCACTACCCTCCCTCCTCCCCTCTATTTCGGAGTTTCACGCTAGATTCTCTGCAGTAGAAAAGGATCTGAGGGATGGTTGGTCATGCAGCACTATGTAACCGCCTGGGGTGGCACGAGAAGGCAATGGTACATGCATGACCCAACTAGGCACTGCTACTACAAATCTCCGATGTCAAGTGCAGGGTGCATGGACACCTGAAGTGGCGCACACACAGGGACAACCATCTCGAAGAACCTCAGTTATTGCATAAGGTGAATAACCCTCTCTTCAGAATGAGAGATGAGGGCATCCACAGGACTAGCCTTCAGCTGAAGTTGGGTTTAGCAAGGAAGATTTCATACCTGGATACTTCATGGCAAAAGGTACCAAGGTGAAGGGGGCAGGAGGGAGGTTATGGGGCAGGGAGCAAAAATGATTTTTATGAATATCTTCTATGGAAGGGCTGTGGGATCTCTCTATGGGCACTTAGCTCCATAGAAGCTTTTATCTTTCACCCCCATCCACAAAGAAGAAAACTTTAAATACAGGGTTAATTGAGCCATTGTATACACAGAACACAGCAACTTTTATATTATGCTGCCAGGCAAATAAACAGTACCCCACAAAGGAAAGACTGAATTTTAATTTTATGATAAAGTACCACTAGCTATGAAGTTGAAGTGAACTTGACAAACATTCCATCACCTGAATGTGGTCATTTTCTGTTAGTCTTTGGCTAAAATTTTTCTCAATGTGTAAGTGAACAGATTTATGAAGTGATGAATTTTAGGACGGACACACACACACACACACACACACACACACTCAAGGAGAGTTGGGGACCTAACTCCCTTGCCCCTTTGAAAATCCCAGCCTAGGTCTTTAATAACGATGTAGACATTTGGTGAAAGAAACTATTAGTCTTAAAACATAACACCTTTAAATAAATAGTTAGAGTAAAATGACATTATCCTATGTTCCTATTGAATTTTGCACTTGTAACAAGAATACTTGGAATTGTAAGTACAAGATAAGGAGAAAGGTAGAAATTTCAAGTTTTAACTTTTTTTATTTCAAAGTCATAAATAACAATTGTTTCATTTTTACCATGTATTGATTCCTGCCCCCTGAGAATGGGGTATGAATGTATAGTACCAGCTCCAAAAGGACTTCAAGTAAATCTTAAGATGACAACACTAATTAAATCCTTGATTGGCAATTGGATCTTCTTCACTTTTTAGGAAAAGAGAAAATTGCTGATTATCACTTTTTTCTGCCTTTTAGCAATTGTATCTGTTGCATTTTATAGGCTCTGGGAAAGATTCTTAGCAGCATCAAACAGGACTAACCTGCTTCTCAGTCTTTCTGTACACAAGCACAGCAGCATATTAACTCATGAAATCACAAAGGGAAAAAAAAACAACTCAGTGGCAGTGTGTCCACAGCAGTTTCACAGAAGAGTTTACTAATATTTGTTTTCAATTCTCCGCAGATAAAATGTTTGCAAATACATCAGTAGTAGTCCACAAACATTTTAAACACTTTACACAAGGATTCAGTAAACAATCAACATTAATAAATAGCATTTCCTCCTTCAAAAAGGAAATTTTTGAAGAAAAATAAAACATAATATTTGGCTTGCACGCAATTTTGGTGCACTTTGAAAGGGTCATGTTGAATGTTAAAATCTTGAAAATGAGCACCTGCTCTTATCTACACGTTTTACCTAGTAAACAAATACAAACATCATGGCTTTCTATTAAAATGTTCAAATAATCTATTAAGAGCAGGAGTCCAGAGTAGGAGCACTGCATTAAAATCCATTGTCTTGGACTTTTAGCAATCTAATTAAAATAAAATACCATGTTTTCTTTAAACTCAAATTGAAGATTGTTTTGTGCTGCTGCCTTGTGAGCCCAGAAGCTTTAGCCAAAATGAACCTAATTTTTGAAGTGAATGGACGGCCTGTATTGCAATTTCAGAGTTCTTCAGTCCCCTCATAATTGTTGGTGGGTCCTCTTCTGTGAAGCTCTTCCCTGAGCCATGTATTTATTGGCAAGGCTGCCTAAACAGAAACCAAAAAAGAAAGTGTCACATTATTGAAGTTGTAACCAAATAGAAAAGTAATGATCTGAACACAAGATTTTGGAAGCTCGGCTTGTTTTTAAGTGTGCTCCACATTGCATGTTCCACCCTAAGGGGAAAGAACAGAAACTGGACAAACTTCTGGAACCTGTGGAACTCTTTTCCAGAGGATGTTGTGAAAGCCAAGACTATATAACAGAGTTCAAAAAAGAACTAGATAAATTCATGGAGGATAGGTCCATTAATGGCTATTAGCCAGGATGGTATCCCTAGCCTCTGTTTGCCAGAAGCTGGCAATGAGTGACGGGATAGATCACTTGATGATTACCTGTTCTGTTCATTCCCTCTGGGCACCTGGCAATTGGTCTCTGTTAGAAGACAGGATACTGGGCTAGATGGACCTTTAGTCTGACCCAGGATGGCTGTTTTTACGTTCTTAACTTGGTCTGAGCCAGATTAGATTCAACTAAAATGTCTAAAAATCACTACTCATTTTTAAAAACTTGGCTGTAATAGCTGATTAATTTTTTTTTTAAAGCAAGTGAAATAGATGTGTGTAAGGGAGAACAGTCCTATTCTGCTTCTAACACAGAATTCACGGAGTGGGGATCTGGTGCAAATATAGCTCCCTTACTAGGGAAACTTTTTACTTTTCAGCCAGGCAGTGGTTCGCATTGTTTTTAAAGCTCTCTCTTGAGCTTAACTATCCTTTGTCATGATCTGACTGCATTCTCCTACTCTGATTGGTAGTTGGTTTGTACAAAGAACCTTTAATGCTTTGGCCCCTCAGAAATTGATCCGAAACACAAACACCACACCCGACTGATGGTAAATAAAAAAATAAAACTAACCAAACTAGGGGAGCGCTGAACTGCCTCCCGGTTCTGCTGCCAGAGGAAAAAAACTCTGATGAACAAAGAGGCTGGGCTTAGCCCAACGGGTGCTAGCAACAAGCCTGAACTGCCTTCAGTATCAACACAGAAAGCAGAGCTCCCATCAGTGAGGATTGGGGGAGAGGCTCAATTCCCAAAATATGCTTTTAGGTACTGTAATTTCAATTAAGTAATTCAAGTTACAGTAGATTGCATTTATTAGCGCCCCCTTGGTCAACAGCAAAATGTTGTCATTATCCAGCAGTTGCCAGTAAGTGGAAGGTGGCTTTGCAAGGCTGCAGCTAAGAAAGCAAGTGCTGGGAAGTACATTCCCTGACTGCAGCCCTACAACCTGCCTGCAAGTAGGGCAGCAGCATGGAGATGGAGCCTGTGGGGCTGCCCTGTACTTCTCGCTGTGCTCTCCGGGGATCAGGACTCAGCACGTCTCACTGCTTCCTTCCCTGACTGCACCACATAGGCTGCAACCTGAAGAGCACAGGGAGAGCTACCATGCAGCTCTGGCATCTAGCCGCCCTCCAGCTACTGCCCTGCTCCCCCTCAGCTCGCAGCCCCTTACCTCCTGTGCAGTCCCCATGTGCAGGCAGGCTTGCAGCCAGAGAAGTTGTCTTCCCACTTTTTCCCCGTGTGGCTGAAGTCTTGCAAACCTGCCTGTGATGGGTGTGCTCAGCATGTCCCAGTGCCTCCTTCTATGGCTGCAACCCTGAAAACCTGCCTGCAGCTTGCATCTTTCTTCTTTAAAAAAAAAAAAAAAAAAAAAAAGTGGGGAGTGGGTTGATAAGTGCCATGCCACTGCCAATATCCAAATCCCACTAACATTAAAAAGTCAATGGGACAGGATTGTGTCCCAGAAAAATGCTGTTATTAATCAGAAGCTGTTAATATCCAGGTTGCTGTTCAGTGGAATCTAATGTACAAACCTGTTTGGGGACTCAAGAACACTTTTCCTTTTTGTTTCTTCTTTTCCTCATGTAAAACTATTCCCTAAAAGAGAGCCATATAGAGATAAGCGAACCCATAAAATTCAACTATTAGGCAAGGAACAGTTGATTGGATTACAGATAAACAGTGCTGTACCTATAAAAATGTGTATTGTAGTTGAAAACTTGAGCCAAACTGGAGTTTACTACTGTAAATGGCTTTAAGTATACTTAAGAAGAACATGATTCAGAACAGTGGTTCTAAACAGGGAGTCCGTGGCCCCCTGGGGATCCACAAACCTTTTCAGGGCGGCCGCGGGGCCCTGTGGCTAAAATCCAGAACCCGATCTCCAGCATCTCCCACGGGGCTGAAGCTGGGAGCCGTGGGGTTGAAGCCCCAATTCTCGGCACCCCCCCAAAGGGCAGAAACTCTGAGCCCATGGGCAGAGTTGGGGGGCACAGAGGGTGCTACTCTACCCTGCAAAACTACAGTGCAAAAGCAGAACTGTCCCAGGACAGCTCCACCCGCACACCCGCGCCCCCGCCTTCCTCTCCCTGCCCCCAGGCCAGGTCGAAGGCAGGAAGCCAGAGCCAGGAAGTGCAGGACATCTGCTGGTCTAGCTGACATCATTTAGCAGGCAGCTGCGTTCCCTCATCTCCTGCTGGTGCAAGGGGTTGAAGCTGCTCCTCAGCTCCCAGTCTCTTTGGTCACGCAGCTGGTAAGAACCGCCTGGGCAGGGAGATCTGGCTCCATGGCTAGGGAAGCCCTCCCTGTAATGTCAGCTACCCCCTTCCTGCACCCTGAGGTACCCTCCCTGCCCACACATAGTCCCTAGCTACCCCTTCCCTGCACCCTGAGCTACCCCCTTCCAGTGTGCAGCCCTTAGCTAAACACCCTGCCTGAACATAGCTCCTACCTGCCCCTCCCTGCACCCTGAGCTGTTTTCAAACTTTTTGAGTTGAGACCTCACCACCCCGCTCCCTGAGTTATAATTTTTGGTTGTGCCCCCTCCCACCCTCCACAACCCAGATAGGCTGGGTGGCCTGCTGAGGTCCATCAGGGGATGGAGGCAGCACTCTCTCCCTGGACCCCGCCATACAGAGCTGGCCCAAGCCCCACTGGCCCCTGCCCACCCAAAATAGAAGTCGAACTACACCTATGCCAGAAGCCCCCCCAACCCCAACCCAGAGCCCTGACTCCCTCCCACCCAAACTGCGCCGTGGAGTTTTTATAGCATGTTGTCAGGGGCCTCAGAAAGAAAAAGGTTGAGAATTATGTAGTGTTTACCTGATTTACTCTACCAGCATGTTTAACAGCACTGGGTGAAGAAGGGGATCCACATAGACCTTCTGACTTTGATCCACCTGAGAAATAAAAATAAAGTGAAAATTTACTGAAAAGGTAAAAATATTACCTTCCAATTAGAAACTCCAACAACTTATCATTATCTACATAAAGGCACTTGTATGCATGCCTCACCCCCCCATCACCTCGCAATCTTTAGTGTATTCAACCTCAACACCCTTAAGAAGTAGGGAAGAACTATTATGCCCAGTTGTCAGAACTTAGGCACAGAGAGAGAAGTGTCTTGCCCAAGGTCATACAGAAAACCAAGGGAGACCAGGGAATTGAACTTTGCCCCCTTACCACTAGATCAGAGAGAACACTTTTGGGGCCACACAGAAAACAATTTCCAGAGTACAAAAGATCTATCAACAGGACCACCCGCTCCAACACACACATGTAATGATAGGCAACGGCCACCTCTGTGATTAATGTAGTTTACATTACATTCGACAACTTCATCACCACACTTATATGTTAGAAGCGACAAAGGTCAATATACAGCAGGTCACCTGGACTGAAAAACAGCTGAAGCTGCTCCCACAGCAATGAATAAATAGACATCTTGAATGCAGTAAAATATATTTTAGTCTTCACTCTCCCGACATCACACTTCAGAGATGGGACAGAAGAAGTGAATTTTTAAGAGGAATGTGAATGAAGTATGAAGAAATCTGACCAATTAGGTTTGGGAAGTGAATTCCAGGGGTAGGGCACAGGATTTAAAAAGAGACATGGAGAAACGCGAGAGATAAGGTGGCGCTGGCAGAACGAAGCTAGCATTGGCAGAATGAGGGGGCAAGGGGAAATGTGAAAGGAGACAGTTCAGAGACACAAAGCCTTGACGGTAAGTACAAGACGTTTATATCTGATGCACAGTGAGGTGGAAAACTAGACAAGTGACTCAGGGTCAGAAACAGGGTGCAGCACAGATATGAAACTTCATTTCAGATCTATTTGGCTAGAATCCTCGAATACCTTTTCTTCTTCAGCTTTAGTTGACAGCCAGTAGGTGATGTACGTAATGGAATATCTACACAGACACTGCACCCTAATTACATAGACCTAAGCACTATGCCTCTCACACAGTTGGAGTTGTTAGGTCGGTATAGTGGGTGACTTACATCAGCGGGAGCAATGCTGTAGTGTAGAATAGGCCTGATTTGAGACTCTCCTCATGGAGAGGATTGATATGACAAATGCCACTTTAAATGGCCGGGAAGAAGAGGAACTTTTTTCAGTGGCTTTAAATGCTCTGGGGGCTTATGTAAAGGTTCCAAGGAGGGCATCTTACCACCTCAGGAGATACTGCAATTCTCTATTCCTTTAGAGGCTAGGGATTAACTGAGGGGGCACCTCACCTTTTCTTAGGAAAGGGTTCTACTTTAAACGAGTCCTACAAAAAGTGGAAACTAGGTCAAATAAAGGATGAATATAAACAAACACACGAATGTAGGGACAAAATTAGAAAGGCCAAGCCGCAAAATGAGATTAAGCTACTAGAGATGCAAACGGTACCAAAAAAAAAAACAAAAACATTCTACAAATACATTAGAAGCAAGAGGAAGACCCAGGACAGGGTAGGTCTGTTACTCAATGAGGAAAATGTGGAAATGGCATAAGTGCTATATGACTTCGTTTCAGGTTTTCACAAAGAAGGTTGGTGGTGACTGAACATCTAACGTAGTGCATGCCAGTGAAAATGACGTACGATCAGAGGCTAAAATAGGGAAAGAACAAGTTAAAAATTACTTAGACAAGTTGCAACAAGACTCTGGTGGCACCTTAAAGACTAACAGATTTATTTGGGCATTAGCTTTCAAAAGCTTATTCCCAAATAAATCTGTTAGTCTTTAATATGCCACCAGACTCCTAGTTTTTGTGGATACAGACTAACATGGCTACCCCTCTGCTATTAGACAAGTTAGATGACTTCAAGTCACCTGAGGAAATACATCCTAAAATACTCAAGGAACTGACTGAGGAGATATCTGAGCCATTAATTATCTTTGAAAAGTCATGGAAGACAGGAGAGAGTCCAGAGGACTGGAAAAGGGCAATATAGTGCCCATATAAAGGGAAATACGGACAACCCAGAGAATTATAGACCAGTCAGCTTAACTTTGGTACCTGGAAAGATAATGGAGCAAATAATTAAGCAATCAATTTACAAACACCTAGAAGATATAAGGTGATAAGTAACAGGCAGCATGGATTTTTCAAGAACAAATCATATCAAACCAACCTAATAACTGTATTTGACAGGGTAACAAGCCTTGTGGATGTGGGGCAAGCGACAGATGTGGCATATCTTTACTTTAGTAAGGCTTTTGATATTGCCTTGCATGACCGTCTCATAAAACTATAGAAGCACAACCTAGATGGAGCTACTATAAAGTGGGTACCTAACTGGTTGGAAAACTGTTCCCAGAGAGTAGTTATCGTGGTTCGCAGTAAGCTGGAAGGGCATATCAAGTGGGGTCCCGCAGGGATCAGTTCTATTCAATATCTTCATCAATTATTTAGATAATGGCATTAGAGTACACTTGTAAAGTTTGCAGACAATACCAAGCTGGAAGGGGTTACAAGTTCTTTGGAGGATAAGAAATTAAAAATCATCTGGACAAACAGGAGAAATGGTCTGAAGTAAATAGAATGAAATTCAATAAGGACAAATGCAAAGTACTCCACTTCAAAAGGAACAATCAGTTGCATACATACAAAATGGGAAATGACTGTCTACGAAGGAGTACTGCAGAAAAAGACCTGAGGGATCATAGTGGATCACAAACTAAATATGAATCAACGATGTAACACTGTTGCAAAAAAAGCAAATCTGGGATGTTGTAAGCAAGACAGAAAATAATTCTTCCACTCTACTCCGCACTGACTAGGCCTCAACTGGAGTACTTTTCCTGAGTATTTCAGGAAAGATGTGGACAAGTTGGAGAAAGTTCAGAGAAGAGCAAAAAATGATCAAAGGTCTAGAAAATATGCCCAAGAGGGAAGATTGAAACAATTGGGTTTGTTTAGTCTATAGAAGAGAGACTGCGGGGGGGGGGGGGGGGCGGACATAACAATTTTCAAATACATAAAAGGTAGTTACAGGGGAGGGAGAAAAAGTATTCTCCTTAACTCTGAGGATTAGGACAAGAAGCAATGGGCTTCAATCGCAACAAGGGCAGTTTAGGTTGGAGATTAGGAAAAAACTTCCTAACCTTCAGGGCAGTTAAGCACCGGACTAAATTGCCGAGGGAAATTGTGGAATCTCCATCATTGGAGATTTTTAAGAGCAGGTTAGACATACACCTGTCAGGGATGGTCTAGTTAATACTTAGTCCTGCCATGAGGGCCGGGGACTGGACTATATGACCTCTCGAGGTCCCTTATGAATCTAGGATACTATATCTCAGCAGAATGATGAGGAAATTGGAGAAGGAACCAACCCAGCATACCAAGACGCTTTGGCAATTGTCTCCTCTTTCAAGGAGGACCTGGCCTCATCGTAGGTGTTCCATGTCAGTCTGAAAGTCCTCCCTGAATTAGTGAGCAAATTTGAATTTGAGCGAAGTAGCATTCCCCCCACAAGATATGACAAGGCTGCTGCAGGAAATGGATCTCCTCTGCCTGGCGGCTCCTTTGAAAAGCTTCATTTCCATATCCTGTGGAGTAGTAACCATTTGGTGATTATTGGGAATGGTTTAAAACCATTTATGGGGGAACCTGTCAAATACTTAAGCTTATTCAGAATGCAGTAGTTTAAAATGAGATGAGAATAGCTCTGGGCCGGCCAGCCAGCCTTCGTGGAAGTACAATGCACTGAAATGGAATCTAAAGTTTGAAAATGGAGCTAACAGGGATTCTGAGGGAAGTGGAAACAACCTCTGGAAATAGGAAAACTAACTCTTCCCCACATGCAGGCCCAGATCCTCAAAGGTAGATAAGCACCTACCTTCCATTGATTTCAATCTAATTTAGGAGCCTAAATACCCTTGAGGATCTGGGCCATACAGCCTGTTTTCTGGCTTTAGTGGAAATCATGTCTCATCTTTCTAGGTGACGGGGTGCCCTTTAAGGCAGGCGGAGGACTAAGAAGGGAAATTGGACAATTGCATCTTGTCCCCTTGAAAAAGTAACATTCAGTAACATAT
>NC_050072.1:92096796-92208884 GCF_009764565.3 Dermochelys coriacea
GAGTCTACAGTTGGCTGGGTAATGAGAATCTGACTGGGAGCTGGGTGAGAGGAGACTGGGACTAGGACCAGGACCCAGTGGGTTGGAGGAGACTGAGACCCAACTAGGAGCCAAGTGGAATACTGGCACTGTCTGGGCAAGGAGATGGGGAACACTGAATAGTTGCTCATTACGTGAGCCCCATTCATCTTGTGCACTGAAAGAGGCAGAGGTCCTGTGGAAAAAGTCATTTATGATCATGTAATTAGACTGTTTCATACTGCATGCATGCAAGGGGGCTGTATTAAGGTTGCATGGGTAGCCTTAATTCTGGCATTTCCTAACTTTTGAGTGCTTGAATTCGCAACCATAACGTTTTAATGTAATTTTTGCAGTGTAATATTTTCCCAGTGTATTATTATTATTTGATAAGGATTTTTAAATTAAGAGTTCAAAATAACTTTTTTTTTTGCGTGGTCACAATGACTGTAAAATAATCTTTCCTGCAAAATAAGCTTCTTGTGTAGTTTCACTGCCACCTTGTGGCAATCACAAATATATACAGTTTTTTTCTTTTTTACTTTGAAGATGACTTTTTTTTTTTTAAGGTTTCAGAGTAGCAGCCGTGTTAGTCTGTATTCGCAAAAAGAAAAGCAGTACTTGTGGCACCTTGAGACTAACAAATTTATTAGAGCATAAGCTTTCGTGAGCTACAGCTCACTTCATCGGATGCTTTTCTTTTTTTTTTTAAGGAGGCCCAATATCTGCACCTGTTTGCAAACCTACTTTTTTCTTTACAGTTGTGCTCACTGATCTGGTGACAGGAGCTGATTCATAACTTGCAAATGGCTAGTTATGAATCTAACAAGTGCAAACAGTTAGGCATGCTTTTTGTTGCTCAGACATAAAAAGACCCCCAAATGCTACTGGAGTATTTCCCTTACAATTTCTTAACTGTCTCTGATTATTTACAATTTCATTATCCACTTCAGTCACTTAAATCTTGTCTACACTATGAAATTTCAGATACTTGCACCAGTTTTATTAACAATGTAAGTACTATTATAGACCAGCCTTTTGAGTTTTTTGACAAGGGCTGAAATGTCTGAGCTGAGTCTAGATCAGCACTTAAACCATTTGCTAATGAAAATGGGTACAGAATTTTTATAGAAGTGAAGTGTGTCCATATTGCTAGAAATGGAGAGAGTAGTCCTATCATATGGCCAAACAAATTAAAATAAGTTGAAAACATATAACTTTTTTGCATCTATCACATGTAGCAAAATATTTTTGACTGAAGTGAACTTTCCAAGAGTGAAGAATAAGGGTCAAAGAGAGAGAGACCTGCAAGTGAACAGCTGAAATAAGTGTAATATTTTTCATCTACTGAAGAATTGAAGATACCAAATGCTGTTTAGCACTTATATGTACACCAAAACCTCATATTTTAAATTTAACAGTTGAGGTTTGTGGGGTGAGTGGTTATCTCTGGCATAATTTAATACAGCTGTTCCCAGTTTTCTTATTTTTAAGAACAGATGCCTTAGGAGATCACCTGATATTTGAAAAGCTATTCTACTATTAGGTAGGATTTTCAAAAAATGTATGAGAATCACTCTCCAGCATTCTTATTTAAATAAACCCTACACCAATATTATTTCTCAAGTGATATAATCCCAAGGCAGTTTGTTTATATAATGTACTCAGTGCTTTAGTGTGCTGGGCTGAAATGTTGCTGAATAGTCTCTTCATAATAGTGCCTTTTTACATAACTTTTTACTCTGGCGATTTTGACTGTTGCTTGTAGTTTATTTAGTTAAAACATTACAAATGATATCATCTGAATAAGTCACCATGTCCAAATCAAATTGATGTGCTGTACATGTGAAAAATAGAGGAATTAATTTAAAGGCACATTTTTCAAATAAAGCCCCAGTTCAACATAAGCCTGATCCAAAGCTTATTGAAGTCTATGGAGAGACTCCCATTGACTTCAGTGGGCTTTGGATCAGGCCCAAATGCTTACACATATGGCTAACTTTCAGCCTATCCCTGTTCGGCAAAGCACTAATGGTAAATTTGCACTGACTTTAAAGATTAAAATTAAACGCACATAGTTAAGTGTTTTGGGCCTCAATCTAGCAAACAATTGAAACATGTACATACACACTTAAGCCTGTGAATAGTTCTGTTGAATTTGAGTTTATTCACATGCTTAAAGTTAAGTGCTTTGTTGAATCAATGTCAGAAATACTATATAGTATTTTAAAATACAGAACTTCCTATACATTAGACTATTGAAACTGAATATTAATATAAATTACATTTCCCTTTTGCACTTCACTCAGCTTCAACAATAAAACCAAATTAGTTGTGCATAGAGTCAAATCTTTTCTACTAGACACTTCACTTTCTATTTTTTATGCACTTGACTCTCACACTATTTTAATAATACGGTTGCAAACGCTACAGGGAATTTTTAAAGGTGGAGAAGAATGAGTCAGTTGGGGTTCTTGGATCTTTTTAAATAATAACATTACTTTGGATGGATTTTGCAAAATCTTTTTTTTTTTTTAAACTGGAATTTGAGATCTGAACTGTCTGATTAATATACTATGGTTTCACATTTTCATAAAAACAAATTGAGTCTTTTTCAAATTACTACCCTATAGGCTCTTCCTAAGATTCTCAGTCAGATTGCCCCAACATTCAGCATGAGCAGCTGCAGTTTTGTAGTGGAAAAGTCCAAGGAATCGACGGCACGTGTAGTTGTCTGGAGAGAGATAGGAGTACGAAGGAGCTACACAATGGAGAGCACGTTATGTGGCTGCGATCAGGGCAAATATAAGGTAAAGAAACTAGATGAAGTGAAACCCTATGTGTGGACGAGTTTACCATTTATATTGATATCACTTTCTAAAACCCAGCTTGTCTGTTTTTTTTAAAAAAGGTGCATGAACATCCTGCTATAGGGCTTTTTACATTATATTGAAATAGACTGTTTTGCACAATATAATGTAGATTCCTTCATTATTCTTTTGGATCTGTCATTCTAAAAATGTAATGTGTATGTTCTGTTAATAGTCTTGTTAATATGGACAATTAATAATCAAATAAAAATATTTATGGTTGAAATTTTAAACTTACAAACGAAGAAATTCATGGTTCTTACTGTAATTTGGAAACAATTATTTTATCAGTTACCAATACATTCAAGAATTTTAAAACAGACATCTTGGATACATGACCATTATCAAGGTTTTGCGAAGTGAGGAGCTCTCCTCTTGGTACAATCTGGAGTGATACACCAGATATTAGGTAATGTTGCCTCCAGAATTCTCTTCCATGGCAGCAGGAGGAGGCAGATAAAGCCAAATAGGTTCATGCTATTTTAGCAGCTTGCTGTTCAGCAGTGAATAAAAGTAGTTAAATTTTGCCTGCTTTCCCGCCTCCCTCCCCCAACTTGGGAACTTATCTTTTGAAATTTTGTTTTCTTCAAAAGTGTCTCAGCAGTGCTGGATGAGAAAATCAGGGCCAGCCTGTGTTTCCAGTGCAGCACAAGCCTATTGCCTTATGCCTTTTTTTGTGCACCAGTTACCCAATAACCAACAGCTGAATATTGCTTAAAAAGTACAACCAGTGGAAAATAGTGGATGACCTGAAGCCTCCTCCATCTTTTCCCTTCCCACAATGCCTCAAACTGCTGCAGGCTGAAGCAGAGAAGCAAGCTGAAGCAGGCTTAGAAAGTAAATGACCCCTGAATACCAAAACATCCCACACAGTAGCTTCTCCTGTTTGCAAGCAGACCTCAGCCATGCTGAACAGGCAGACCAGAAGGCTGCAAACCAAGTAGACAGTGAGGTATAATTATCCTATTCCAGCACACCAAACCAGGTTCTCTTCGCCAACTGACAAAGCACACACCTCAGCAGGTTTCTCAGTAGGCCCATATAGAGTACATTATTCCTATTTCATACTAGGTACACAAGTATCCCTGTGATGGATTAGTTCCAAAATATTCCCAGACCACCTTCTGTGGTCCTGAGATGGGGATGCTTTTAGGGTTCCTGTTGATAACAGGTTTCAGAGTAGCAGCCGTGTTAGTCTGTATTCGCAAAAAGAAAAGGAGTACTTGTGGCACCTTAGAGACTAACAAATTTTGTTAGTCTCTAAGGTGCCACAAGTACTCCTTTTCTTTTTGTTGATAATAGTGCATCCAGGAGTCCCATTGACCAAAAATCTTCAGAATACCTTTTGGATACATAAGGTAAAGTATGGGATGCCAAACTGAAATTTGAGAAAATTAACTTCCAAAAGCCTCAATCAGTCCTCAGGTAAAAAAGAGTAGAAATCAAATGGAAAATCTATACAGTTGAGTCAGACTGAAAATCGGTTATCCAGAAAGGAAAACCCCTTCATGTTTATTACAAACCAACCAAAAAGATCAAATCCCTGCACAATAATCTTTTCTTTGGAGTCAGTGCAATGAGAGAGATTTCCATCTTTCAATGAAGGCAAAGAGGACATCTGGGATGCCTGGCCTCTAGAAATGCCCACACTCTCGTTATGAGAAGGAAATAATGAGATTCACATGGCAGATTAAGATCAATTGATAGAACAAGAAAGAGGCAAAAGTCTTCCAAGAAAAAGTACAGAAAGAGTATGTTCCTCATCTAACTTGTCTTCCACTGAGAAACGGCACCCAAGTTAAGCTCTTGAAGATGATCATATCTTGCATCAGCCTATTCTGACTAAGGTCTGAGAACAGTGGGGGTGGGAGGGAGAGCACATGACCTAGATATACTATCTCACTAGTCTAGGAGACCTTTGTTTTCCAGTATTTGCCATGACAATGGAACCCCCTGGTGAACATGCCATTATAGGAAGACTCTTCTCTGCCAAAGACAATAATCTTCCTGGCCCCTGGTATCTTGAAACCAGTTGCCTGAAATCTGAGTAACAACAACGAAGTAAAAAGGGTTATTCACCCAAAGCAGTCTCCACGTTAGTTATAGCAAAGAAAAATCCATCCAGCACATTAAATGCTACATCTGAAAGAAAAAATAATATACATTTGTAAAGAATGGAATATAGTATAAGACTTCATCTAGCCCAAATTCTACACATCCAAAATTACCTCCAGACAGCTGAGCCTGGGTTTGAAAAGAAACTCAATAATTATAAGAATTCTATGTAATAGCAATTACAAAAATTCAAAAGATCAGATTGCAGAATAGACATTTATTTTTCCAGCATCCTTAACTAAACTGTACCTCGCTCCATCAACATCCATGTGAAACAATCTTTGGCTGAAGCAGACTTTAGAGTCCATCACTTCCTAGAAATCAAGAGGGTATCCACTGTAGCAATAACTTTGAACTGAAAAATTTCAGAGTTTGGCAACTGTGCAGTACTGCTCTATGAAAGAGTTAGGTATAATGGTTTCTTTTCATTCTTATTTATGAATTATTAAGAATGAATTATTTATTCCTTCATTCTTGGTAAGAAATTTTGTAAATTAGTTTTTAAACTAATTGGTGTATTTTACTGAATTTTATACACCCAGAATATACTAATTGCTTTTCATTCTGACAGAACTTCCTGAAGAAAATTCTTTTAGATTAAAATTTTAAATACTGTAAATTCAGTTTCTGTGAAAAATGACTTAATATTCAACTGTTCTTTCTTTCCATTAATGAATTACAGAAGACTTATAAACTGTGATTTAGGAATCTCTGATTTCTCTTCAGTGTTCCATGTGTAATCCACATTTTTATTGATGGGAATTAAGCTCCAGCAGAGAGGGCAGAATATACCTCTGAGATCCTGAAGTCTTCTAGAAATGGCTGTTCTATTCAAGATGAAAATTAACCTTTTAGTTTTGTAAATTCCTTCTTTGTAAGCATTTATGTATAAATTCTTCTCTGCATTTCACAGCTAATTTGGAGCAAAATAATGTAAAATATAACAAAATACTGGAATGTGGTTATAAGCAATAGTATATCTATATTTTATTTCATGCGCAGGGTTTACAGATAGGGACACAAGAGCTGGAAGAGATGGGAGCCAAATTCTGTGTTGGCTTACTGCGTTTGAAAAGACTGACCTCTCCACTGGAATTCAATCTGCCTTCTAGCCTCCTTGACATTGAAAATGAGTTGATTGAATCAAGCTGTAAAGTAACAAGGTAAAACAAATGAATTGCATTTGTCTTTTCAAAGAAATAAATTTTCCATAGTGTCTAAAACATAAAAAATCAGGCAAAAGCTTACACAAATGAAGGTATTTAAAAATGTTTAGAATGTGTCCTACTGTCACAAGTGTCATGTACGTTATTAAATGTTGAAAGGTTTTATTTCATGGTTTAACTGATGACTACATTTGAAGCAAACTGGAATATCAGATAGCTTGAGAGATCAAAAATACAAATTGGTAATTATCAGCCAGATTTGTTGGTGTAAACTTGTATGGCTCCATTGACTTCTGTGCCAGTTTACCCCAGTGGAGGGTTTGGTTCTGTATTCTAATTCACTTTGGGAGTGTATGCTTCAATCATTGTTTACTATCAGTAAGAGGTCTGTGTGGAAGTGTTAATGGATAAAACCCATGGATATTTCTACAGTTCAGTGGAGGTGCTATAATTGATATTTTATTGAAGTGAATTAGTATGGGGGAAGTCAACTTAACAATTCTGCTGTTTTGCGTTTTGACACGAAACAATTCCGTCTAAGGTTGGGTTGCTAGAATGGTATTACAATGGCTTACATTGAGCTGGTTTCTCCTTGCAAGAGAAAAAGACAGACGCTTGCTTTCAGTTTTAAACAAAAATATTGTAGAGTACAGCAAAAATTTGGCAATAACATATAGAAACTTGATCTGCGCCTCCCCTTCCCCAATGATTTTTTTTCCCCCCTGTTCCTAGTATTGCGACAGTCACTTGAAGAATCTTGTTGGATGTATTTCAATAAAAGGCTTTCAGTTTTCTGTAAACAATCTATCATAGTAACAGCGTCTGTGCCTGACCATCTCTGTAGCGGGAAGATGCAGTTTTTCCATCCCTTAATGAGGGCACACAGGGTGAGATGCTATTCTAACTTTGCTAATGGTCTTAGCAAATGCCTATTGAGTATGCTCATTATAAATAAAAACTAGCTTTTAAATCCCCCCGTTCTCTTCCCCCCCTCCCCCCCATTTGTAGCATGGATTACTAGACACAAACTAGTTTTGGAGGTTGTCTAATGAATTTGTTAAGAAAAGTCTGGAGTTTATTGATTAGTTTCATTTCTTTTTATTTGAAAATGTCTTTCTTCCCCTCCCCTCATCTTCCCACTCAGAAACCTCTAAATGGAGTTTCCTCAAACTTTCCATTCTGAGCTTCAGTTCAGAGGAAAATATTTTGGAAAGCTTTATCCCAAAACAATACTTTTTTCATGAAAAGAGATTATAATAGAAATATATTAACATTAATTACAACTTTTGTGAAAGCTGTAATTGCTACTTACCTAGCGGTTTTTATTCAAGGGTCTCAAAGTGCTTTACAAATTGTTAAATCCTGCAATATCCCTGTGAGGGAGGGACATATTTTATAATTATAATTACAACCATTTTACAGATGGGTAAACTGAAACATAGGGGTTAAGTGATGTCTTACCCACAGTTACACAGGAAATCAGTGGAAGAGGTTTTCATTTGGAAGTATGTGTGGAGTTTAGTTCATGTATTATAAAACTTCTATTGTTTTTATTCTGTTTAAAAATGTAACTTTTTTTTAATATAATCAGTACTTACTTTAGGATTGTGTAACCATAACCTTACAACTAGTTTAAATCAATGAAGTATAATTTGACGTGTAAATGATGTCACTTTGAGTAACCGTTAATAAATGTGTGAAGAAAAAGCATTTATTGGTGGTCTGGTACTCTATAGCTTTGAGGTGTATTTTCCTTCATGAAATATTCTCTGCAGATTCCTCTTGTAGGAGTTCGTATGCTATGCCTCACAATCAATGGAATTATTTAAAGCAATAAACTATTAGGAGGTATGTGTATGGACCATGAGTTAAAGAATCCTTTTCCCCATTAATGGTCTTTCTCCCCCTGCTAAGCAAAAGCAGTTGCAAAATATTGCTTTTCATCTCTTGTTTTGATTGGTGCCTTTAATTTAAAAAAAATATAATGGCTATTAATAGTTTTGTAGTAATTTTCAATGTTTTTAGTTCATCTAAGGTTTCAATTCTATTCAAACTATCAAAATGGTGATTCTCAAAGTGCTTGGGCTTTAAAAAAATGCTTTTTGCAATAGTAACAGGTTTCAGAGTAGCAGCCATGTTAGTTTGTATTCGCAAAAAAAAAAAAGACTTGTGGCACCTTAGAGACTTACAAATTTGAGCATAATCTTTCTGAATGAATCCAGTGAAGTGAGCTGTAGCTCACGAAAGTTTATGCTCAAATAAATTTGTTAGTCTCTAAGGTGCCACAAGTACTCCTTCTCTTTTTGCGAATAGTAACAGGGTTATCTCTGACTAGACGTGTTAGATACCTGAGGTGAAGGCAGTGATTTCAAGAGGGCTGGTCTTTCAATTTTTTTTACCAGTTTTCTATTACCAAACCGCTAACTGAAGATTTCAGTTATTTGCTAAATTTACAGTGGAATCTGAAGCTAGTTTTATGAAGGAACAAAGGAGGCAAACGTAAAAGCAACTGGTATTCTCTGATTCAAACTGTCCCTCCCTTCTCTTATTTGGAGAATGTATGTACTTTGAGTTAGAGAGGAACTGAAGACAGGTAGTGGAAGGACAGGCTTTTCTTAACTGCAATTTGAAGTGGTCAGACCAATGGTCAGTTTTTGCATGCCACCGACCTGTTCATGGCTTTAAATAATTCAATGGCTCATATGATACACGATATTCTACAGCAGTGGTTCCCAAACTTGTTCCACCGCTTGTGCAGGGGAAGCCCCTGGCGGGCCGGGCCAGTTTGTTTACCTCCCACGTCCACAGGTTTGGCCGATCGCAGCTCCCAGTAGCCGCGGTTCGCTACTCCAGGCCAATGGGAGCCGCTGGAAGCGGCGCGGGCCGAGTGACTTACTGCAGAAGCAATGTAAAACCTTCCTCTTAGCTGGCTCAAAGTGGTTACAGTTTGAGCTGGATGAGACCAAGAATGCCAGGTCAGAACATTGACAACAAGGAGAGATTAGGAAAAGGAAAGAAGGATTATTAGGGGTGTGGGGACTATTTGGAAGGAGAAGAGAAGTGATAGGTCCCCAGGGAATGGAAACTGTTCTAGGAGGCAGCTTGATAGAAGGCAAAAAGTAGAGAGTGGAAACAATAAGGAGGGTCAGGTGACAGGAGCAGAAGATGGCTGTAGCAGTGCGATTGTGCATAGACTGAAGAAGGGAGAGATGTAAAAAAGCAGGTCAGGAAGAATGCTGTATTGGCAAGGTGAGAGAGTACCAAGTTGTGGACGAGGGTTTTAGCAGTGGGAACAGTGAAGAGGAAGGGTGGACTTGGTACGCTTAAGTAAAAAGACTTAGCAGAAGAATGGACAAAGGGAGAAATCAAAGGCTATTACATTACATAGAGGTTCCAAGCATGAGAGGCAGGAGGCATAGCAAAGCTGTCTAGAGTGGTGGAGAAGGGAGGTAGAAAAGAGTGATAAGCAGAAACGGTGTGTTCAGTTTCAGGAAAAGTGAATTTGATGTAGTACTGGGATGTCAAAAAAAAAAAAAAAGATGTCTGAGAAACATTTGGAGATGGTGGACTAGACAGGGAAAGAGAGAGAGTTGGTTTTGGACTCATCTGCTGTGATATCTCTCTTAAGCAACTACTTGGCCTGACAAAAATTGGTGACTTGCTGGGAGTGGACGTCAAATACAGATGAAGCAGAACTGTGCTTCAGTGTCCCCAACAGTACTGAATAGTCTATTAAAACAGGAGGTTGCCTAATATACACCCATTGATTCAGATACCAACCACAGTGAATCCTGTGCATGAGTTGATCAAGAGTGAGTGTAGAGGGAACAAAGGCAACGTGCTCCATTGGATAATTCTGCCTTATCTATTTAAATATTACATTTAGAGACTGTTTCTTTATATGTTTGTATAATGCCCACCACGATGTGGCCTTGATTTCAGTTGGGGTCACTAGGCATGACCATAATATTAACAGTAATAGCAGTGTCCAAAAAGACAGAAACAGAAAAGGAAGAGAATGAGGATCGAATAAAGAAGTAGTCAGCAAGGTGAGAGGCCACAAAAGTTCAGTGTCTTCCTGGCTAGTGCTCAATGCTTTTTCTGTGCCATCAAGATCTCTTGCAGGCTGGTAGGGAGGGAGGGAATTCAGCCTTGTGATGGAAACAGCCTGCCTTCCCCAACCTCCCTTTGGGGATCAAGCCAGTGGAGGACTGCATATTATTATCTACAAAATGCAGTACTTGTTTGTTGAAACAATTTAAACTTAAGATTTAAAATTTACAGAAACAGTATAAATCATGTCTTTCATCATGTTTGCTTAATTGTGTAAGACAGAGAAAGGGTTAGGACACAATTGCATGACCTGGAGTGTAGTGTTAATTGCAGCTACAAAACACATTAGAACAGTAGGTCACTGGAAAGGTCATTTAGTCTTTGTCCATGTAAACCCATAGAGTGGCAAATGATATTTACAATCTGTCAGTTTCTAGTTATTTTGCAGTTACATCATTAAAACTACCATAAATATAATGTGTTAGAAGTTTATTGAGGTTTACTTTCCTTTGAACAGAGTACATTTAAATCAGGAGGTAATTAAAGAAAGATAAACCTCTTCAATAAAATGAAACAGTAGTGTTTTTATGTTTGGGATGCCTTTATTTATTCTACTTAATTTTTAAGTGTTCGCTCTATTTATAACTGACATAATTTCTACAGAAAACATCTTGTACGATTTTTCAGGAGATTAAAAGCACAATTGAGTGTGTTAGCTGTAACCTCTAAAACAACTGAAATGATTCTATGCATATGTTTTCACTGCATGTTAACCATGGGGTAAAAAAATTGCAGGCTTAGTTAACCTGTGATAGTCTAATTTATGAGTATGTGACCACATGTGCAGTGCTGTCACTTCTCCACCTTACTCATGAGGGCATTCTGCACCAAAAAATAAAAAATTCTTAGAACAATATTTTAAAATTCTGTAAAATTCTGCACATTTTATTTGTCAAATAAATGCAGAGGCTCCAGCATGGCATTGGGGAGCACAGGCCACTGGCTGCACAGAGGTGGGAGATCACTGTGCAGCTTCCCCCCAGGACACAAACTCAGCGATGAGGCTGCACTTAACCCTGACACAGTGCAAGGACCCGGCCTGCCTCAAAAACACCCCAGAGCCCTGCCCCTCTGTGCCAAGTACACCAGGTGTGGGTAGGCAGACTCAGCAAGGCATGATCCAAGCGTGGAGGGGCTTAATGTAGTGGAATCCAGGTGTGGGTTTAAAGGGTTCTGTGTGGCGCAATCTGGGTGTAAGTGGCTCAGTGGGGGATCCGTGTGTGGAGTGGATCTGGATGCACAGGGGCTTGTTGGGGGGTTCTGGGTGCAACAGTAATGGGACTCGGGGGGGGGATCCAGGTGAAGGTAGGTGGGGCTCAGCAGAAGAGGTGTCCGGGTGTGGGGGGGATAGAGCTCGGCAGGGGGGTCTGGGTGTGGAGGGCTCAGTGGTGGGTTCCAGATACTGGGGGAGTGGGGCTCAGTGGGGTGGGGATCCAGATGCAGCTGGTTGGGTTTGGAATGATGGGGGTATGGGTGGCTTCTCAGGATGGTCCAGGTGTAGGGGAAGTGTGGGGCTCATCAGGGAGGTTCTGAGTGCAGGGGGGATGAGGCTTGGCGGGAGGGTCTGGGTATGACAGGGTTTGGATGCACAGGGGTTGGGCAGATGGGGGAGCACCTCCCTGTACAGTGATCCCTCCCCCTGCAGTTGAGGAGTGATGGGTGCAGGAAGCATGGGGGCGGGGGTAGAGTGTTAGCAGAGCTTCCTAGGCTGGGGGAGACATCTGGGGGTGGGTCTGACACAGCTCTGGATTCTGTGCACGGGAAGAGGAAATCCCGTTCTTCCCAGCCCAGCCGGGACTAGCAGCTGAGCCCAGCACAGAGTAGGAGCCGCTAGCTGGGTCTTCCCCAGTCCTGCCCTCTGCTCCAAAGTGATTTACCTCTCTCTACCAGCTGCCCTGGGTACCCAAAACATACTGCTGGGGCAGGGTCATAGAATCATAGAATATCAGGGTTGGAAGGGACCCCAGAAGGTCATCTAGTCCAACCCCCTGCTCAAAGCAGGACCAAGTCCCAGTTAAATCATCCTAGCCAGGGCTTTGTCAAGCCTGACCTTAAAAACCTCTAAGGAAGGAGATTCTACCACCTCCCTAGGTAACGCATTCCAGTGTTTCACCACCCTCTTAGTGAAAAAGTTTTTCCTAATATCCAATCTAAACCTCCCCCATTGCAACTTGAGACCATTACTCCTCGTTCTGTCATCTGCTACCATTGAGAACAGTCTAGAGCCATCCTCTTTGAAACCCCCTTTCAGGTAGTTGAAAGCAGCTATCAAATCCCCCCTCATTCTTCTCTTCTGCAGACTAAACAATCCCAGCTCCCTCAGCCTCTCCTCATAAGTCATGTGCTCTAGACCCCTAATCATTTTTGTTGCCCTTCGTTGTACTCTTTCCAATTTATCCACATCCTTCTTGTAGTGTGGGGCCCAAAACTGGACACAGTACTCCAGATGAGGCCTCACCAGTGTCGAATAGAGGGGAACGATCACGTCCCTCGATCTGCTCGCTATGCCCCTACTTATACATCCCAAAATGCCATTGGCCTTCTTGGCAACAAGGGCACACTGCTGACTCATATCCAGGCACACTGCTGACTCATATCCAGAGCATGGATCATGTGACTGCTCTTGTAGCTTCCTTTTGCTTCCCCCATCAGACAGTCATTTTTTCTGCGAGAAAGCAAAGAAATCTGTGGGGGACATCAATCCTGTGCAGAATTTCCCAAGGAGTACCACCTGCACTGGCTTTGTATCTGACTGTGACAAACAACAGAATTATCTGGTGCATATCCCAAAATGTATTGCAACACAACTCTGTTACTGTACACTTGCACTCACAGGGTGTTATGGGGCAATTTGTCTGCCCACTCCAGGAATTGTGGAAGGCGGTTTAACTAAGAGAACAAGCATGCTTTGTTTTAGATATAGTAAATACTAATCAGAAGATGAACTAAAATGACATAGAAAAGCATGAGTCAAATGAAAGCGGCCATTAATTACAAAATAGCTATTCCCAAGATATGCATGTTAACAAAAGTGGAGAACAGAAATTTCTATTAAAAACTTGTACTTTTCTATCTTCATTTAGCTTTAAATAACAAAAAGGCATAGCCAACTAATTGAATATACTTGTGGTTCAATATTAAGAATGTTCAAGAGACTAAATAACCAACCTCAGCCAAATTTATTGGCCAAAGATTAAAGCAATACACTACAGGAAAGACAGAGTTTTTCCATTACCGGTCCTTCCCAGGAGGCAGTCTCACAATGTGTTTGGTTCACCTTACACAGAAGATGTGCTTCCCAAAAGCCCCCTTAAACTCCCCATCTTTTATAGATGTCTGTTTACAAGTTACAGAACGCTGTTCACCATGCTTAAAGTTTAAGTGGCGAGATTGTGCCAGTTTTGTCTTTGAGGCCTCCCTGTACTCTCCGATCTTTTGTTTGAATATTAAATTCCAAATGCTAAAAGGCATGAAGGTACTCCCTAACAGAGAACATTCATACATTTACGTTATTCATATATACACAACATTGTACCTTAACACTCGTCCATCTAGTTTTTGAAAGTTGTTGTATTTGCTTCAGCCAAGAACTGAGCTGTTCTTATCCCTAGGCATTGTAGGATGTATACCTTAGCTTAAGTGTGCAAGAATAGTCATAGTACAGTTTATCATGATTACCCCCCACCCTCCCACACACACGCATTTTAATAATACAATGGGCATAATACATGTGTTGTGTGTGAATGTGTGTGTAACATACATATATTGGCTAACAACCTTCAAAATAGGCTAACAGGGTGTTAAATGGTTCTCAGCTTGGGGTTTGCCTTGTAACTCGGGGAGAGGTGTTGTCTAACTGTATGGTAATGATAAAGGTGTATGGATGACTGAATGCAATTAAGTCTGTCGTAAAGAACAAAGCCTACATGATACAATGACACTGAGTTTCATTTGAGGCACTCAAGCTAACAGCCTGATTTAAATGAAAAGTGGTTTAGGCATTTTCAGTGAGGGGAACTCAACTCTGGAACTTGCTTCCCCCACAGCTGTTTCAGAGGCTCAAGTTGTTGATCTTCAAGTCACTCTGCAAAGCTCCTCTTCTTTCCCAGGTTTTTTTGGGAAAAACTGAATGAGTGGATTTTTATAGTGTGGAGAGAGTCCTGATTTGAGAGGATTTTGTATTTTGTACATTGGTTATAATATGTTTAATATTTTATACTTGTTCCTAGAGTTCCAGGTGGATTATATTACAATAAATCTAAATAGATAACTTCAGGGTATGCAAAGCTTCACTTATGGATTTTTGTATAGAATGTATGGAACAAATGGTCAGATGATTGTTGGTGAGGGGGTGCATATGTATATGGACTAAAACCTAAGCTGATGTAAATAGATATGTCTCCATTAACTTTAATGGAGCTACACTGATTTACACCAGTTGAGGATATGGCACATAAAAGCTTGAAATAAATGTCGTAGTTGCCCAAAACAGGTAGATCCACCCCGTCATAGAGCTTTAGAATCTGATTTTTAAAAGTGAGCAGGAGTTTTGAACCACAAAGCAGTTCTAAGTGAAATAACTGGGTGAAATTCTGTGGCCAGTGTTATGCAGGACAAACTAGATTAGATTATTTTAATGGTCTCTTTCTGTTCTTAAAATTATATATTTGCTGAAACCTACTTTTTCTAAATTAAATGATGCAGTTGTCTATATTCTTTCCGCCATAAGGTTTTAGTCAATAATATTCTTAACATTTTGTCCCTAAATGTTCAAATATCACTACTGACTTTGAGTGCATCAGTTTTGGGGTGCCTGATTTTCAGAAAAAGTCCTGACTTTAAACAGTGCTGTGTACTAACCTTCTGAAATTAAACTCCTCCTTTAAGGTGTCTCAGGTTGTGCCCCAAATATCACTAGTTACTCTTGAAAATTTAAATTTAAAAAAAAGCAGATATTACCAGAAGTGCCAAAAACTCTCTTCTCTATTGTCTTTTATCCTACAAGTTTTCACAGCCAAATTATTCTTACAAACTCTTTTCAGTGGAAATGTTGATTGTTTTAAGCATACTGTTGATATTCGATACCATAACTGTTTTCAAAATGTTACTACCTGTTACAGCTTCCCCATTGTCTGGGTACCAGTCTGTGGCATATGGTCCCAGTTTCGGAGTCCCACATGCTTCCAAGACAATTGCATCTGAGTAGAGTGTATTCACTGTTTCTAGCTCAAGGTCTATAGGCCACACCCCCAGGATCAGACATTGTCTTTTACCTTTCTCTGGGATGTGTGGCACCACCACCCTGCTGCCCTAGACTTCAAAAATCAGTGTCTAAGACCTACTGAGTCCTCTCCAGTTGCTGCTTACACATGTTCCCTCAGAGCTTCGCTTAGGCTGTGGGCACTCCAGCCTTCTAGTTTAATTCCTTCTGGGACACATTGCAGGTGAACAAGGAGCACAGTCTTAGCAAAGGAATGTCTTAACCACAAAAACTTTACTTTTAAAACACTCATTGGTTACAGATCTTTGAAAACAACCAAAAGTCTTGTCAGATCTCACCCCTTCTGGTGAGTCTGTGGTTTGTCAGTTTTTTTTTTTTTGTTTGGATATTTCCTTCTGCTCTCATCCTCTTGCATATCCTCCTTACATATGGAAGTTGTCAGCCCCCACCTTAGCTAGAGCAGCATCCTGCTCTCAAATAGACCTCTCTCTGCCATGTGCTCCACTAGAAAACTCCACTCCAGCCTTCAATCATACATACCTCACCCCCTAGGATCCCTCAGTAGGAAGTCTTTTGCCTCTCAACTGTTGGCCCTCTCCGATGGAACTGATGGCCTCAGATTGTGGTCTGGATTACTGCACAGTAATAAGAGACAAGGGTAAGAAGAAGAGCTATGGGTAAGCTTGAAAGCTTAAACAGAAGTTGGTCCAGTAAAAGATATTACCTCACCCACCTTGTCTCTCTAGTATCCTGAGCCCAACATGGTGGCAACAACTGCAAACAATTCTCTGTGATAGTCCTTTACACCTTGTTGAAGCACCTTTCCTGGACTTGGCATGTTTTTGCTCTCAAATTCATCATACAAAATGGAGTTTATATTTTGAGATTGAAGTATCCTGCTCTATGCCACATGTATTTTGGCAAAGGGAGCCTTAGAGAAATCATGTAATTATCTTGAGCATGCACAGTAGGCCTAAGTAATATTCCAAAGAATTTTTGTCTGGAAATGAAATAAAAAGGAATTTTTGATAGCGTGGAAATTACAAACTGCATAATAATTTTCCCTTTACAGTTGCATCACTTCTATCTCAAATTCATTAGCAACAAACGTTGATTAAAATATTTCTAGTGGAGTTTGATAGCCAAGAGGATAAAGCTCTTTGTGGGATTGATTTTGAATTGAATTTGTGGTTATAAATGATATAGCTTTTGTGGTTCCAGATTAGTCCCCATGGTGCACACTAGAAAAAAACCACATGTAATTCAACATAATTTGTATTGATTGCATTTTTTGTTTAAGATTGCATCTGAGACATCACTGAGTTTGCATTTTATCTTGGCCTTAGAGGGGGTTGACTTCCCAGGTCACAAATAAAGTTAGTTGTTAGGCTTCATTAAGAGTTTGTGGACCAGGTTTCCCAATCTTCTAAGGTTATGTGGGGCTAAGTAGCTTTAAAAACAGCCAGAAATAGACATTAGAGAATTTCCCTTGAATAAGGGAATGCTTTGCTTCCTCCTACACTAGCTTCACCTGACCAACACACCCACTACTGGTGTAAGTGGAGAGGATGGGGCATGTCATGGGCATTTGAAGAGTGGAATTGGTAAGAAGGGGCATGGTAGAGTGTAGCTGCTTCCATAACACCTTACCACTTGAATTCTCAAAAAATTACAGTCCTGTAATGTGTTCATGAAGAAGAATAGAAATGTAATCATAGTTATTGACACTATTTCTTATCTAATTTTTTTTGTATGTTTTACTATTTGAATACTCAAAATGACACTATAGATCCTAATTAATCCCCAGTTAACAGGGACTTAAAATTAATTTTGGTGAAGTATTAAAAGGCACTTGTTAGCTTGATTGAATGATAGTGCCAAACACTATTACCTTAAACAGCTAGAGGAATTATTTGTGCTTCAAGAAAAGAAACTTTTTTATAGATCTGCGACCAATAAATACTGAACATGGAATGCTTCATTACCCTCAAGGAAAACTGAACGCTAGAGGAAAGGTAATAGTTTTGACTCCAATTCTGTGTATGTTGTATGCAGGAAGACTCTTAAGCCTGTACACTGTCCCACTGAAGTCTGTGCAGGCATAAGTATCTCCCCATGTTGTCCTGGGCTTCAGTATTATTACAGAATTTCTCTTCTGCTGCAATTGTCAAGATTTTTGTTTCCAGATTCTTAGAGCATGTTATGAGTGTGCCAAATTATAGAGGTGCCTTCAGCATGTAAAGGATTACCAGGTTCCCATCAGTTTAGGTGGTCTGATGGAATTATAAAAGGAAAAGGGAAGCTGGTACAGAGGAGGCTGTCATAGGGGATGCGTGTGTCCTGTCTCCTCCAAGTTCCAAACTGAGCTGGAAAGGTGTTTGGTGTCTATTACCCAGTAGTTTGAGTTGATCTGGTTTTGAGTTAGTTTGTGGTGGTTTTTTGGAAATAAAGCAAGACCTGAAGAAAGGATGTAGATCTAGAGACCTGTGGTTGGAACTTTATTTTTCCTTCCCCAGTTGGAGAGTTTGCACACCAGCCTACAGTGAATGTTCTAATTACTTATAAAACCATAAGGCCAATGTTTGAATAAGTTTTGTGTCTTTTTGTTTCACTGTTTTTATTTACATTTGGAATTCCTTTGACATCAAATCTATGTATAATAATATAGAAATTCTTCTATTTCTATGAAAATCACTTATTTCCCCCCTATTGTGCAGTTAAATGAGAATCTTTTTTTGGTATCCAGTGCTTCCAGACTTGCAAACTATTTTCACTCTTGATGTATTTTATAGTTTGTCACAGGAAATGTTGTTATAAAACTGAATAAAAATGTATGTAATCCAAATTGGATGGTGGTGATGATGATAAAGTAATCCATTTATGTCCAGATCCTTATTGGGTAGCATTCATCCCTGGGACAGGTCCTATTCACCATATTTTACACCTAAGTTTCATCCCAATAGAACAAGCTATTTTGCAGATGTGCATCATTTAATTCTTTCTGTTTAATTCATATGGTTTCTAGTTTTTACGTGCTGAAAGTTATTTCAACCTAGAACACTTATGGAGCTGATTTCTACTACAAATGTATAGGACATAATATTGTGAATATGTTTTGTTCTGAGTGTTCAAAATTCATATCCTTCATATTATATACGGGACCAGTAAGGAAGAGGGAGGGAAGTGGTATGCAATACTAGTGATGCACCATTTAATGTTCCTGGAATCATGAGCCTGGACAAGAATTGATTACTCCACATGTTGTCTGGATAATTCAGGGTAGCACAACTACACTTCCTATACACAACTAACTTTTGAAAGGGGAAAATATTTATTAGAGTTCCAAATAATATAAAACACTTATCACTCCAGAACTTAAGGGAAAGAAAAATCAGAAAACAGTCCTTAGGCCATGTCTACACCAGAAAGTCTTCCCAGTAGCATTTGTGCCGATGTATAGCTGCCTACATGGTAACCTCACAAGGGCATGTGCACACTTGGCTGCCTTTGCTGATGCATGCATCCTCATAGCAAGAGGTTGTATCGACACAAGACATGATGTCCTGTGGATAGACATCCCAATGTTTCTCATGCTGCTATCAAGTGCACAGCCTTGTGCACCACTTTTGCAATGCATTGTGGGACACCAACATTCCTCTCAAGGAATTGCGGAAACTTTGGGGTGTCAGGTTCCCACAATTCCCTCTATTCCATCCCCTAAATTTTTTTTTTTTTGGTATTTTTGTTTGTTTGTTTTTAATTCCCCCAGTTCCTTCCTTCCATCCCATAATCTGTTCTTCCTTGTGTCAGTTTTTAATCTCTCTGCCACTTCAGCAGAATCAAGGATGCTGAACAGGTCAGTGGAGTTCTCATGTCTGTTTTAGAGACCGGGCACTTGATTGTTCTGTGTTTGTGGAACTTCAGCGATCACAGTGGCCGGTCAGAGAGCAGTGAAAATGAGATTACTGAGAAGGAGTGGATTATGTGGATAGTGAATGAAAATTGTCAGCTGCACACATTAGTGCAGTGCTTCTGGGCTCATGAAACAAGCACGGAGAGGTGGGACTGGATTGTGATGCATACCTGGGAGGATTATCAGTGGCTGCAGAGCTTTTGGATATGGAAGGCCTAGAGTAGAATACTGAACTCACCTAAGTCTTCCTGCATGGAAATGCCAAAATGAGAGCTGCTTTGACAGTGGAGAAAAATAGTGATTGTGCTGTGGATGTTTGTGGCCCTGATTGCTGTCTGTCAGTTTGATGTTGGCAAGTCTATGGAGGGGGCAGTAGTCATCCAGTTGTACATGGCTTGAGCATGTCCTGCTGCCCAGGATTGTGACTCTGGGCAATGTTCGAGAAAGAAGAAAGGGATTCAATTCAATGGACTTCCAAAATTGTGGTGGAGCGACAGGAAGCATATTCTGATTCGCTCTTCTCCCCCCCCCCCCCCAACTTTGTTTCTGTGTACATAATCGGAAACGGTTACTTTTCCAGTGTTACAAAAGTGTGATGGATCACCAGGGATGTGTCACCGACATTATCTCTGGATGGTCAGGGAAAGTGCATGATGTTTACATCTTTAGGGATACAGGATATTTGAAAAGCTGCAAGCAGGGACACTTTTTTCTTGGAATGGCACATTTAGATCGGTGGGATTGTAATGCCAACTGTGATTGTTGGGGATCCATGCTACCCTTTGTTTTCCTGGCTCATGATGCCATACACTGGGCACCTGGACAACAGGAAAGAAAGATTTAACTATCATCTGAACAGCTGCAGAATGATGGTTGAATGTGCATTTGTAGACTGAAGGTACTCTGGAGATGCCTCATGAGTAGCCTGGATCTCAGTGAGCCAAATATTTCTATGATTTAATATTGTGTTTTACATAATTGCTCAGCAAAGGGGGGGACATATTCTTGGCAGGGTGGAGGGGGGAAGTGGAATGACAGTTTATTTTTTGAATGACTAGCCGCTATATGGCTAAATGACATGTTTCAGAGTAGCAGCCATGTTAGTATGTATCCGCAAAAAGAAAAGGAGGTCTTGTGGCACCTTAAAAACTAACATTTTATCTGAGCATAAGCTTTCGTTAGCTACAGCTCCCTTCATCTCACGAAAGCTTATGCTCAAATAAATTTGTTAGCCTCTAAGGTGCCACAAGTCCTCCTTTCCTTTAGATGGCTAAAGGAGGCTGTAAGAGTGACAGTGTGTCAGTCAGGCAGCATGCTGCTTTGTTTGTGTCTCTTCGTGAATAAACTGCACTTGGCTTATATATGAATTTTAAATGAATTGTTAACTCATTTCATGACTCTGAGGGGAATCAGATTTGGTGGGGGGTGGTCACGTCTGTTGTGTAAGATCGTATGTAAACCAGGATTTTCACAAACAAAAAAAATACTTAATAATCGTTTAACAAAGTGCATGGTGCTGATAGCTTCTGCATGAATCACAGGGCAATGTATAAATACAAATAGCAATTCTTCTTGTTTTCCCCTGGGTTCAGTGGAAGTGATACTGTGGCATGCTATGCTGGCAGGGAACGAATATGGCCCAAGTCCCAGGAAGATAGAAATGTACATGCAGTGTAATGGCTGTTGGGGTGCAAGTCTTTCGGAGTTTTGCTCTATAAAACTTTGTAGCACTTGGGTCTGCTGTCTGAGGATCTGTATAATATCTTGGTGCAGTTTCCTGTGCACCTCTAGGTCCTTCTGTCTTTCCTCAAAAGAGCATTCCCTGGTTTCATCTTGTAGCCTAAATGATGGATTGGTTTATTGATTAATCTCTTAGATCATTAAGTGGTACCTGTGGTTAAGGGTTTGGCCTCCTGAGAGGCTACAGCATCAGGAAGATTACCACCAATATTAGATTGGTATCGCTCACATCTGCTGGGGAACCCCGGAGTGTCCGACATTATCTTCATCATCTTTGTCATCACTAGTGGTAGTCATCCTGATGACTCCCCTGGCAAATAGGCCAGGTAATACCTTTTATAATGAGTTATGCTGATACTCATTTTGGTTCATACATATTCATGTATTTATCTATACTTTCACACCCCACTAAATTTGGGGTTCCCCAGTTTTCATAGGCTAACTTCTTAGTTCCCCTTATAATAATTAAGTTACTCAGACACCAAACAACTTGTGGTTAGCATGATGCTGACACCCCAATGTCTGCAAAAATCCCCAGAATATTCTAGCTGGCTTTAGCTGGTACATTGCAATATACATTTCTTAAATTTCAGCATTAACACGTGTATTTACTGTAACAGAACACTTTTTTTTATGGCTGTAAGATTATTTATGGGTCAGCTGCTCATGCCAGCCTAATTCAGGTCAAAGGCCCTGTCTGGCTAAGCTAAATCTCTTACAGACCTTGGGCCTGTAGGTCTTGTGTTTACAGCCTTAATCCACCCCTACTTCTTACCTATATACTTATAATAAGCAAATACACCCCTCTCAATATTATGCCCAGTACTGCTATCCTTCTTTTATCAAGCCTTATCCTATATCTATTTTAGTCTTGGCTCCATTGTGTGCTGGCCTCAGCCCTGCTGAATAGATGAATGAACATCTTTCCTCATCTGTTTCTTCGTTCTTGTAATCGAGGCCAGGCCTGTAGGAGGTGCCCCTCAAGGGTAGCTCAGCCAAGGCCACTGATCAACTTCCAGAAAGACATTGTTAGATTTAAAAGGTTAGCAAACAGGAAAAGATAAGTGACAAAACTCCCTAAAACTTTACTATAAAGATCTTCATGCAGATATGAAGTCAGGCTTGGTATGGGGCTGTGCAGCAGTCATCAGCATGGTAAGTATGTGAGAGTGTAGCCATGAAGGCTGGGGGTAGATTGTAGGGAGTCCCAGGTAATAACTATAGGGATAGTGAAGTCAGCATTGCTATACTTAGGTGGTGATGATTCTGGGTTGCTATACTTATAGGTGGTGATGATTCTGGCTGATGTATCACTCAAGAGGGTGCCCAGAGAAGGCAACTGCTCGAGGTTCCCCGGGTCCATGTGTTGCTGGGCTTTCAACAGCTCTGGTACCACCAGTGCTCATGGCAGAATGGTATGGGAAAGTACCCTACCATGGCGCGAGAGACCAAGGCAGCCCATCCTAGAAATGTGCAGTCAAAGAGTAAAGAATGCAAGCTTGAAAACGTCATCAAGATTGTGCCAGGGCAAAAGGGATGCCCTTGAACTCCACAAGTGGAAAAGGGTGGTTTCCACTGCCTACTTCTGCAAGCCAGTACAAAGCCAAGCCACCATAGCCAGCAGCATACTGTCTACTTCTTTCTACCCCATAACCCAAGCACAGCATGCAAGAAATTTGTTTTGAATTTGGACGCTCATATTGGAAAACCAAAGCGCTGAGTTTTTACATGTTTACATAGCTGGGCTTCCACTGCACTTTCCCCCACAAAAGCCAAGGAAAGCCAGGATGCCTTTCTGAGATCAGGCTGCAGCATGAGGTTTGCCTGAGCTTTCTTTAGCTGCAGCTTTACCTGGTGCCATACTTGTGCACTGAGGTAGCAAAAGTATGTTGGCAAAGATGGGCCAGAATTCTGTGAACTGGTTGTAAAGGAGGGCCAGTGATAAACAAATGCTGCATGTGCTTTGAGCTATATTAGACAAATGTAGTGTGTGGAAAAAAGAATTTTGTTGCATAAAAGGGGATTTCCAAATGCTGCTAATACAGGGTTAAGTTTATGCAGACTTGTGAATTAGTTTGTGCTGTATTTTATAAGAAATAGCATAACCTTTTCTCACTTTGTGGGAACAACGCATTGTAGGTTAATCCTTAGGAATTCAGAAAAAAAACCAACAAAAATACTGTTGATCCATTTTATCTGGCATACTGCCTTGTCTATTAGCCAATACATGATCCTTTTGAGAGAAGAAAGCAATCAATAACACACGCAGCCAATTTTATAATACCACAAGCGAGGCCCCAATTCCCTGCCCTGTGCTTTATCACTAAATCACAGTATGTCTGTAGTATGTCTCCTTTCAAAAATTACCATTTTTTCCCCCAGGAAAATTTTTTTCCTTCAATTTTTTTAAATAGTGAAAGACTACGCTTAAAAGGAGAGGCAGATAAAAGACACAGCTTAAAAGTTCTCTACTGTACCATAGAGTGCAGCTAAATAACTGTTGCTAGAATTTTTGTGAAGAAATTCTTCTCTTCCTGACGTGTTTCACAGCTCCTTCCATAGGTACCAAAAAATGTTTCCTTCCCATTCTTCATAATGTCTTTACCTATCATTGTTAAACTCAAGTCAATCATTTTCTGCGACCGCATACAGAAGCAGTGAAGTACTGTATATTTGAAATCTTAGTAACCGTGGAGGAATTAATTACAAACACTACAGGTCACACCCCCAGTTACATTGGCATAAAGTTTGTCAGGCTGTTTTTAATTCATAAATAGCCTCTGGATTGCCACCCCCCAGAATGACAATAGAATTGAAGTGTTGGAGATCTGCCATGTTAAATGCATTCCAGCTGTTCCTTTTACCCCAGCTAATTAAATGAAAACTTGTGGGACCTCACAGGCATGTGCAGGATTGTAGGGCTAGTTTGTCAGATACTGCGTGCAGTGGTTTGTTTTTAATCCATTCTGCTTCTGGATAGTGTAGCTGCCCTTTGTGAGCCCTTCATTCTACCTAAAAACAGGTGCATGTTTCTCTACAGTTTCTTCCACTCTACAAGTGGTTATTTGCATGGTGTTTAGACTTTGTTAGTAAACTGACCTTTTTAAAAAAAAAGATTACAATAAACTGTTGACTCAACTTACAATATCTTTTTTCTTTTTGTTCTCTTTATTTTGATTTATGCAATTAAAAAAATAGAATACCTCTATACTGTGTTTTACATGCCCTTGAGAACCATTATACATACAGTCCATGAGAACGTTGAAGACCCCACATTTAAAAACACATACCTCTAGGTCTCAAATTTGATCTCTTATCCATTTTCAAATGTACGAAAACATTATCGTGATTTTTAATGCCTGTACCAATCCTCCTTTTTCTTAATAAAAAATAATCTGTTTATCCACTATGGCAGCCACATGGTATACTTGGGGAACTACACAGGTCCTATGATACAAAATCTCTAAACTCAAAATTCCTGTATTTTTAAGTAATAGCCACTCATAAACACCTGTTATGTTACTGCTGTCACATGAAGAGTGCGAAGAAGTTTTGATGAAGACAATATAATATAGTAATCTGTTTGCTAAACGCTTTCTACATCACAGGTGTTATCTAAACTTTTCCAGGTCAGCAGCTAGTCATCCTGCTTCCGTCGATCACAATAAATTGTACAGAGGAAAGCAATTTATTACAGTATTCTGTAAATCAAATAATTTATATCTATATTACTGAATCAAAATGCAACTAGGAAAATGAGACTAGTAGTGATAGTGCAAAACACATATAGCAGATAGCTGACTGCTCCTAGTTTTCCACTGTGCCATGTCGGATAGAGCCTAATCTTTGCTCTTGTCTTTGCTGCTAAAAAAAAGATGGTTACTTCCAGTGCAATAACTAATATGCGATAGTTATCTCATTGTAAAATCCCAGTGGAGACAAGCTCCCACCTTGTAGTTTTTACTGTGAAGCAAGCCGGAGAGGTCAACTCTATACCCTTCACCCAGGTTTGATATTTATTTTACCTCTTGGTTAAACTACAGTGCCATGTCTCCAGTAGGAGTTTACAGCAGGAAAGCTATTGTGCATTAGTTATCTCACAGTAAAAACACACTTTTTTAGCAGTGAAGACAAAGCTAGTATTGGATCTGCAGTGTTCTGGAGGTAACAGGCTGGTCTCCCCCATGGGGATGGAGCACCTCACAAAGGTCTGTAGTGAGCTAAACGCAAGAAGGTAGGGAGCAATGAACACCTCTTGTCATTCTCTGATGCAACAGCTCTACCTACAATTTGGGGAGTAACATTATTGAGCTGTGAGAGAAGTTGCATTTGGCCTTTGAGGAAGGGACAGCTAACATCACTGAAAGGTTGGGAATAAAAGTGAAAATGTAGGTGGTGTGATGGGAAATAACATATGGGATAACACAGGCTCTTTTAATCAGCCTAATAAAGTCAAAATTGTAAGCTGTTCTGTAAAATGATGTGGATAGGTTTCAGAGTAGCAGCTGTGTTAGTCTGTATTCGCAAAAAGAAAAGGTAGAGAGAGTGAGCATTGCAGCCAAATGGTTCTTCATGAAAGGAATTGGGCCAGTTAAGAATGCTTCAGTTAGTGCCACAGGGACATGGTGCTTCAGTAACTTATATTTCCATAGTTGGGAGCATTTAGATTATGCCTCAGATCAAGGAACTTGAAGCCAAATATTTCAGATTTTTCTCACTTCTTTCATTCTTTTTTTTTTTAAAGTCATGGGAAATTAAATGTCTTAATATAACATTAGCAGTCAAGTCAGGAAATTCTAAATGTTAAGTTGCTTCCATTATGTTCACTTAGTCATATTGTATTAAAAACTGCAAAATATAGTACTTTCACATATAAACTTGTGTGTGTGTGTGTGTGTAATATAAAATGTGTGGGGAGCATCCTTTAACTTGTGGAATAGATTGGCTTTTAACAACTTGTTTCTGTCTTAATGCTGCATTAAAGCTAATTAATGTTTGTGTGTGATTTTTAAAAACTTCTGCCTGTTGATTGTCATAACCAGTTCTATCAGTGTATACCTTTAAGTCCAGTCCTGTTCCATTGATTTCAATGGCAAAGTTTCCATTAAAATCAGTGGGAGCAGATTCAGATCCCCATGGTACAGGGAATATCTCTCTGATTAAAAAAAAAAACAACAAACTTTCAAACCATCGATTACTGTTTAAGTGACATATGTCGCATCACTGAATAACGGCATAAAACCAAGTGGACCCCCTTTTTATAAGGGGGTATTTTGACCTAATCCTTGTACATATACAGCATAGTCCTATAATTTTTCCATTCTTTTGCAAGAAGCTGTTGGTGATATCTCAAATCAGGCATTAGTGGAACAGTTTCATTTCTACTGTACAGCTTTTCTCATTCATCATTCATGCCTTAATGACCCCTCACCTATGGAATTTGGAGGACGTCTAGTGTTGTTCTGAAGGCTTCAGTAGTAAGTCCCACCCTTCATCGTAGGCCCCCAGATTTTCTGCCGCTGTTGGTAGAAAAGTTGGCAATTCAGTTTCTCCCAACAATTTTGTATTCTAACTTTTTAATTTGCATTTTTGTGCACTAGCAACCTCTAATCAGTCATTCCTCTCCTGAGTTGGGTATTTGGCAGCGCAGAAGTTTGTTAGCCAGATGTGCCACTTCAGCACCTCTCTAGGAGTCCTCTGCCACCCTCGGGCAATGTGAGCTGTCCTGCAAGCACTGCACTGAATCGAAGCAGCATTCCCTATGTGAGGTGGCATTTACAGGCTCTACATGGGGTGAATTACATAGCCAGCCAACCCTCGCACTGCCAGCATTCAGGGCTCTGAGTTGTACTGGCAGCTCAGGTCCCCTCCCCTCACTTGAGGAGCTACCTCCAGTGCAGGAAAGATGGGAACGGGTCTCACTGTCTCTCTACCCTTTCCCTGCTCCATAGGCTTTGAGTGAACATTAGAGCATAGGGAGCACTTCAGAGATCCATGAGGATTTCACTCCCTGTGAAGCAACACCATTATGGGATTAGAGAAGAGTAAGTGAGAAATCCATTCCCATGTTCAAAGTGGCTCCTGAGTAAAGCCCTGAGTGGGACTAGGTTACTCCTATAGTACTTATTTGGGTGCTAGTTAGCCTGTGGGATCAGGCTGGCAACCTTTCGGGTTCCTGGAGACATCTAGCAACTTACTTCTATAGACAATGTATTTGTACCGGTACTCTTCCTCAGCTGAGTATAAACAGCCAGGAGAAGTACCGCATGCACCACGCACCCCAACAAACTTTCTGTGCAGGACTTTTCCAGGACAGGATGCCAGTGGCTTGCCAGGAATTCATTAATATTAATAATATATCTTCCCTTTCAACCTAATTAGATGTATGATTTCGTATAGACACCACCTCTGAGGATATAAGGTCCAAATGAGGGCTTCTGATTAAAACTAAATGTTAAACTAAAGCATTATGAAATTTCTTTGTTTTTATCTAACATTTTGGGAGCCTAGCGTTGGTGCAGCAGTAGCTCCACCTGTAAAAAAGTGATATCTTTAGAAAGGGTCTTTCTTCCAAAAGACCCTATACACCATAGGAATGAGAACACACTGTACAGCAATTTCATAACCTCAGCAGTAACTATTCTGAGCAAAGATTCTTCATATACTTAGTAAGGAAAGACTGTTTGGTGGCAAGCATGTGGCTCATCATCTAGGGATATGAGCCTTGCTTAGAGTGAGACCTCTTAGGGTCTGTCATGGTCAAACCCTTGATGTGATTTGTGACAATAGCAATGGCTTTTAACTTGTTGGCTACAAGGAAGCTGGGTTACACAGATGCCATTATTCTTCCTAAACAGATATCTTGTGCATATAAGCATACAGCGAGAAGTTGTTTGGAAGAACAGTAGAGAAATTAGTAGCTGAGATAACAGTGAGGGTTGAGGCCTCTATGAAAGCCAGCATAAAAATCCATTGGTCACTACCAAGCACCCGGGTATCCAAGAAGGAACTGATACTTTAGCAGAGGTAAAAATCTGGAGCAGAAGCTTCCGAGAAACCTAATTACATTTTCTACCAAACCAACAAAATTCTCAGCATGACAATGATGAAACGAACATTTGTGTCTAAGAGCTCACGATCCCTTCTTTCTGATCTATTCTCTGCACCCAAAATCTTCAGAAGTGGCTAGTAACAGCAAGGTACAGGTTGCAAATTACACATGCATAGACAACATACGAATCAGTGCCTTGCCTCGAGGGGGTGGGGGAGAACATTTGTAACTGGAAAGCTGCTAAAAAGGATTAATAGCCACCAGTTGTTTAAAATCCTGGAGAGCTTTGAACCCAATGAATTGCTCATCCAGTGGTCAAAACAAGGATGTCTCAAACTGTAATTTTATCATCATGATGAAGATTTGCATAGATCCAAAGCTTCCTTGCATCAGTCATTTCCTGACAGTGCTCATCCATAGCCAATTATCTCCAGTGGGCAGGATTGCTGATTTCATCTTGTGAGTGGGTTTCTCAAAATAGATCTACAAAAGCTTCTTCTGAGGACGTAGAACCACAGAACCACACACCTGATAAAATGCAAAATTAGGTGTCAATCTCAGATCACATCTTAATGTCCCATTTGTACTCATCTACCCACAAACAGCATGATGAAAGCCAGCCAAATTTTCACTCCAGAATTCCATGTTCTCACTATAGAAACAAACCTCACACAGTAGGGAGTATAGGTGGAAGACAAATTTCCAAAATCTCAGCATATGCAATCTTTTCAGTTCATTTTGACAGCTGTCAGTGGTATGTCTGAACAAAACACACCCACTCACTCTCTCTGACATGGCCATATGGGATCAAGCCAGTGATCTAATTAGTCAGTATCCTGTCTATGATGCTGGCCAGTACCATCTATGTTAGAAGAAGGTATAAGAAGCCAAAGAGTAGGCTATTACAGTGCTCACAAGGAAGTATTCTTCTGCCTCCCATTAGAGATTGGTTTATGATTGAGGTATGTATGTTGTATCCCTTCCAAAACCAGAAAGTGAGCAGGTTGAAGCTTTTCTCTGGCAATGGAATTAATGCATTGGGCAAAGAATTTGTTTTCAAGACAATTCACATAAAGGATACAGAAAAGGGGAAACCACAGAGAGTTGAAGTCCTCTTAATTCTCTACTGCCCACAAGGCAGGACTTCCTATACAGGCAAGGAACTCATACTGGACCTACAGGAAAAGACCAGACCCCTTGAAGCAGGGACTTCTTCATCCAGACCATGAACACCTATAGTCAACAGCCGATCATTTGAAGAGAAGTGTAGTTCAGAATTCTCTCTTAGCTTCTGGTATCCAGACAGAACTCAACCAAGAATGTCCTACATTGATCTGGAACATTTTTACATTTCTGGTGAAATGGGAAACCTAATTCTCTTTGGGGCAGGGACTGCCTCTTTATTTTTACTGTTCCCAGGAAAAAGGGGTCCTGACCGCTAAATGCTACTGAACTGTAAGAATAATAATAATCATAACATTATGGTGATTTCAGCTACATTGGAGTTTCTCAGAATAGTTGATTGGAGCCTACAATCAAGCATTATGGAAACATGGGTACAAGTCCTAGTGGTATTCTGTAGGTAGGCATGTTGGACACTTTGTTTGACTATCATCAAAGGACAAGATTAATCAAATGACTGGTTATACAAGCAAAACCATTTACCTCCAAAAGGCAGGTTGTGAAATTACTTCCCTTGTCTATACAAGAACCATGCTGCTGTTGTCCTAAGAAATGAGGTTAATTTTATAGCTCCAGAAACCTTTCTGTTCAAGATAAATTCCTCCTTCCACAGTGCCTGGGAAATAGTCCAAGGCCATAGTGTCCCAGTTGGAATATTTGTGGTAAATAAGGTAACAGTTACTGTACATACCTTTCTGAAGTTGCTAATGTAATAATATGTCTGAGATAAAGTCTCCTTTTTCAAAGACAAAAGGTGTATGCATTCAGAAGCACTGTAATTAAACAAATAGTATAGGTAATTACACAAGACCTCCTCTTCCTTAACTTGGGAGAAAGAGGACAGGCCAACATTTTAAAGTACTTTTCAGTATTTCATTACATCTGGATGTACTTACCTTAAGTTAACCAAAGCATTTTCAACTGAGTCAGCAGCATGTTTGATTTACAAAAAAAAAAAAAAAAAAAAAAAAAAAGCAATAACTAGACTTATTTCCCTCTGGTAATGCACTTTAACATTTTAGGCGATGAATTAAACATTTAAATTATTTATTTTCCTTTAATTATTTTGAACTTTTTCCAGTATTTTCTCCCAGTTTCCCCAAAGAGAAACCATTAGGCTACATGTAATAATGGTCCTGTAGTAAGAATTATGGTTGTGATGCTGACGGGTTTGATGGGCTCTATGAATGCAATGAAATAAAAACATACGACTCTGGTCATAACTAGTGGGATTTATGAGTATTATCTATCTTTGCCTGATGACTTGACCTTGTTCAGAAATTCTGGTGCCTTGTTCAGTTCTATAAGGCTCACACAGTATGTTCTAGGCTAGTGGTTCTCAACCAAGGGTATGCAGAGGTCTTCCAGGGGATATATTGACTCATCGAGATATTTGCCTAGTTTTACAACAGGTTACATAAAAAGCACTAGCGAAGTCACTACAAGCAACTTTGTAGTGGGGAGGGATAGCTCAGTGGTTTGAGCATTGGTCTGCTAAACCCAGGGTTGTGAGTTCAATCCTTGAGGGGGCCATTTGGGATCTGGGGCAAAATTGGGGATGGGTCCTGCTTTGAGTAGGGGGTTGGACTAGATGACCTCCTGAGGTCCCTTCCAACCCTGGGATTCTATGATAACAAAAATTTCATACAGACAAAGACTTGTTTATTCTGCTCTCTATACTATACACTGAAATGTTTATATTCCAATGAAAAAGTAAGCAATTGTTCGGTTATAGTGTGCTGTGATACTTTTGTATTATGTCTGATTTTGTAAGCAAGTATTTTTTAAGTAAAGTGAAAGTGGGGGTACGCAAGACAAATCAGACTCCTGAAAGAGGTACCGTAGTCTGGAAAAGTTGAGAACCACTGTTCTAGGTTATCCAGTGTTTTCATTTTATAGATTTGGTTTAATTATAGCAGACATAGATTGAGCTTTAGGATTTCTTATATTACTTTCTCATTAGGGTTAACAAAGAGGAAATTTTGGGAAATGGCAAGGAGGAGACAAGCTCTAGAAATGAGAGGAGACGGAAACCAGCTACAAATGCTACCTCCCCATCTCACTTTGTGGGAAGGTTGATGGCACCCGGCTCCTTTTGATTGTGAATAGAAGTTGGACACTGAACTGCTTTTCAAATTTGTCCTTTAGATCTTTCCTTCTCCAAAGGAAAAACCATAGAAGGGGAGAATTACCCAAGGGAACTCCATAAGCAGATGTAAGTTGAGTTCCATGGGTGATATGGCCTCCAAGGGAGGAGATTTTTTAGCTACTGTAGGAGCATGGCCTTCCCAGAGCTTGGATATCCGGAGATTTCTGGGTAAATTATAAGGAACTGAGGACGTGGAAAGCTGGTTCCTTTGCACTACTCCCTGACTCCTCTCCTCCCACTTTTACATCCCTGTCAAAACTCCTTTGGCAGCAATCACTGATTCCTTGCCAGTTGTATTTCTGTCTCTCGCGGATACCATGTGGTGGTGTAACTTTCAGTCTTTGGACAGAAACTCTCTCAATCTCTTCTTGTAAAGCACTGTAAATATCCTAATGTAAGTGTGTTTTAATAACAGTTATAGAAAAATTTTGCTTCCTTCAAGGTTGACGACTTCTGCAACTGAAGCATTTGAATAATGAAAAATGAGACACGTGTTTTGTATCAGAAAAAAACAAAACAGGAAAAATCATGAGTTCGTTGTGGCAAAAATAGCCATTTTAGCTAGGGGAAAAAAATCACAACTTTTTTCCAACAGATTAGTGCATTTTTAATGGCAAGTGTACCAAAACATTCATTCAGATAGGAAAAATACATAACATAAAATATTGCCAAAATTATTTGAAAAATGATAATAGGTCTTGTTTTGATATAGCATTTTATGCATTTTTAAATTACATGATTTTCTAGATATCCTGTCATTTCTAAACATATTTTTGTATAAAGGAAGGGTATGCTTTTGAAAAGCACTATTTGTTTGAGAGTCTGAATCCTGTAACACTCATAAGTTGCACTTTAGTTTTCATTGAGAAGTTTATCTTCACACTTGTAAGGGTAAAAATTTTTAAATTTAAATAAAATATATGAACACTAAAGAAGTTTTAAAGGGGTCACTTGAACAGCTGTGACTTTAAAAAAAGCACACATTGTGTAATCCATGACAATCCACCAGTCTTAATAATAATAATCCAATTTATTATTAATTTTTTATTTTAAAAAGGAAAGCAAGAGGTGATGGGGGAGGAGGGATTGAGTATGTTAATTAGAAACAACTCAAGGGAAAAGTTAGGAAATTAAAATCCATAGAATCAGCATGGAAGGCAGATAAAAATACATTGAGTCCCAAGACATGTCATGATATTAAAAAAAACAAAATTGATTAAACAGCAAGGTTCAAGTGTTCGTCACCAAAAATGTAGAAATCCAGCACAAGTGAGAACAGTGGAGTAAAGTCTAAATTTTATTAGATGCATTCTAAAATACAGATTAAAGAGGGCTAAGAAGAATTTCAAAGAACAAATATCAAAGGATGATATGATAAATTCACTACATCAGAAATAAAGCCATGGAAGGGCCTGTTGACTGTTAACTGTACCAGACACTCTGATACCTTTTTGATGGGTACAGAAGGAAATGAAACATGTAGACAAAATAAGACCAACCTAATATACTGATTTCAGTAGAATGTGAATGGGCAATAATAGCATAGTGGGTGCCATGGAGAGCCAAGTAAACTTGTTAAAAATTAAAATAATTTCAGAGCCAGACTTAATAGCGGCAGATATTTAGGCAAGCTTCTCCATGTAGCTTTGCTAATCCTGATCTGTAAATTAACTCTTCTAGTACTGGACTTCTCCCGAGTGGAGAAAGATAATTATTGTATTGATAGTTTTATGATTAGTAAAAATTTCATCAGATTAAACTACCCTTACATTTCTAACCTGAGATTTGAGCGCAGATTGGCAGTTGCAAATGTCTGTGGTGCATTATATTACTCTGCTTTGTTCTCTGGATTTTAAAAAGATGATCATGTTAAGATAAAAACTTGGCATACCTAAATGTTCCCTTATGCCTCTTTTGAGACAAAGCTGCAGTATTGGATTGTTTTTAATACTACTTGCTAGTTGCTGACCTAAAACTGAGTTAAAATAGCATAATTTTCTGTCTTGTATGCGTATTGCAACTATCTTGTATGCGTATTGCAACACAGAATTCAGAGTGGTAGCCGTGTTAGTCTGTATCAGCAAAAAGAATGAGTATTTGTGGCACCTTAGAGACTAACAAATTTATTTGGGCATAAGCTTTCGTGGGCTAAAACCCACTTCATTGGATTCATGCAGTGGAAAATACAGTAGAAAGGTGTGTGTGTGTGTGTGTGTGTGTGTGTGTGTGTGTGTGTGTGTATATATATATATATATATATATATATATATATATATATATACACACACACATATCTTATACATAGTTTATGCCCAAATAAATTTGTTAGTCTCTAAGGTGCCACAATACTCCTCATTTTTTTTAGAATTCAGAATGTAGACTAGGACATAGTCTGTCACTTGGTAAACAGAATGAAAGCTCCAAGAAGTGAAGGTAGCTTGCTGAAATGTCCAGTTCTCTGCTTAATCATCAAGACAGTTGCAACATGTTCTGGACTGTGTATGTGTAAAATAATTTTTTTTAAAACTACAGTAAACTTACCTGATGGAGAGAGTATCTCTTGCAGAAGACTCCATTGCATTCTCTGTTGTCCTAAGTTACATGCAACTAAACAAATCAATTTTATAAGTGTCTATTGTAATACATTTTTATACGTTAACTTCATGGTAGTACTGGCTAGAAAAACATGTCATTGGCACTGCAAAAATTAGTTTTGTGAAACTTTTCAGTTCTCACAACTATGAGTTAATGAGGGCAGTGTTCAGAATTAATGGCTGCATTTCCTGTGAATTGAATTACACGGAATATCCTGCAATTGCTGTGGGAACCCTTTGTATGTGTAATCTAGCAAATCAATATCTGTGTTGAGTGATCCGAAGCAGAAATCCCAGAATAGTTTATATACTTGTTGAGATGAGATGTGTGTTGAGTGTGGTTTCTTGCAGGGAGTAATTTTCCAAAGAGTTGAATGAAAATTTGAACCTATTTTCTTTCAAATGAAGTAGTTGTTGGTGGATTATGATTTTCTAGAGGAAGGAGTACAGTCACATCACTAAATCACGGGATGGGGAGTCAGGAGATCTGGCTTCTGTTACTGGCTCTGCCATAGATGTTCAGTGCCAAGTTGTATCCCTATCTGTAAGACAAGGATGCCTTGAAGACTTAATTCATTAATGCTTGTGAAGTGCCTTGTGAGCCTCATGTAAAGGCACTAGAATAACAGTCTTGTTATAAGTTTATTTGTGCCAGTCAGAGTACCTGATTGTATCCCTCTCCTTAACCCTTCATATGTTGCTTGTCTTTTTGGAATGTAAACTATTTAGGACAGACACTCGAATATATGTAGGTTCAACATCTAGCATAATTAGCCTTGGCCCTAGTTGGGGCCTGTGGGTGTCACCAGAATATTAAATAATAATTGTTAAACACATTTAGTTTTGTATTGCTTTTCTTTTTGTGATATTTAGTAAGCACAAGCAAGCTCTTAACCCTTATTCTGAAAAATGTAAAGGGTAAATGTAATATACAGTAGCCTAGTCTCTTTTTTTGTGTGCGCTAATTTAATTTGTTAGGCCTTTGATTTTTAGTACTTTTAAAACCTATTTTTAAACTAAAAAGTCCAGGTTTTTTGGTCATGTTCCCAGTATGTGAATCTTAGCTGTCAGTTGCACACTTCGCTTGAGGTTTGAAGGTACAGAGAAGACGCTCAGTGAAAAATATTTGCACCAAATTTCAGCCCATTGCAAATTAAAATGGTCCTTTGCTTACTCTCTAAAAGAGCTTTAGAGTGGAAACGGTAATGAAATTAAATGCAGAGCTACTGTCAAGAGATCCTATAGTGTACCTCAAAAAAAAAAAAAAAGTTGTAAAAATTCAAATGTATAACTTTGATTGAAATGCTTCGTTTAATGATCCTAACACAATAACTCGGAGCACCTTACACGTTCCTAACACACCTGTTGTGTTTTTATTAGTTGTATCTGGTTATTATTGATTCCTTAGTTCCAGCTCCTCCAATGTAGAAACATTTGGCAAACCTAATGGGGAATCTGTATGATTTGATTATGAATTTAAAATGGATACGTTGCAGATCCTTTCTAGGACCTCATCCGAACTCAGAGCTACTTACCTTATGAAATATTTAGAAGCATTGAGTGCTTTTAAGCGAATAGCTTTATCCTGTGTCCCAAGGGACAATAATAAACCTGGGTATGAAAAATTCAATTTTTATTTTTTCTCATAATAGGAAACTCTGGGGTAGTGAAAAAGGCATATTCAGCCTTGGTTTACTCTAGTGGTAGATAATCATTTTAGAATCTTGGAAGAAATTAGTTTAGCACATTACTGTAGAAACCATTTAGAATATCCCATAGTCACTTACCCAGCTTCTTAAAGTTAACTGCTGCCTGTGAACTGCAGGATTTAAGATAAGATGTTCAAAAACGAATCTCTGCAAAGTATGAATAAGTTTAGCAATTTTCAAATAACCTTGATAATTTTGCATACAAAAGAAGGCTTAACCCCCTGCTTTGTGAGTACTTAAGCTTTCGTTTACAAACTAGTCTAAAGTGCTCTTTGTAACATTTTTCAAACTAATTAATAACTTTTTTTGTAATAAAAATATAAGTTTACAATCTGAAAACGATACAATTTAAAACACTAAAATTGGAAGCTCTTGACGGCAGGGTCTTTGTTTTCTTATATCTGTTCAGTCCCTATCACAGTTAATACATATTCTGTATGTTATATAGTAGCACCTTGTTAGGATATAGATATTCAGGCCTGTCTGTAAAGGCCTATACGTGAAGAATTTAGGTGTATTCTTATCATTTAGCTAGTTATAGAGGCATAAAAGAAAATCAAAATCACTGTCTGCCGGTGTAAGGGGCCTGCTCTTACTGTGACAGTCTGAGGCCCTGTTCTTAGGCTAAGATCTCTGGCTAAGCAGCAGAGGCAGCCATAAGCTGGGAAGCGACAGGTCACATCCTCGCATTCCAAACTAGTCACACTGAAATAAGGCAATCTGGGGCTGTTAGAAAGGTGATGTGATCTATCACCTCCAGAGAAAGGGAAGAGCCTAGAGGATGTAAAAGGAAGTTTAGTTTGATAGTTTTCTGTTCGGTAGGAACTCACTTATCCATAGACACGGCTGGGAAACCCTTATGTCTTTATAGATGTAATTGTGAAATCCTCAATTCTGTATTTTGTCATTATAGTTCCCACTTTGCTATTGTTTGTTTGCATGGTCTCTGTCTGGTTCTGTGATTGTTTCTGTCTGCTGTATAATTAATTTTGCTAGGTGGAAACTAATTAAGGTGGTGGGATATAATTGGTTAAATAATCATGTTACAATATGTTAGGATTGGTTAGTTAAACTTCAGTAAAATGATTGGTTAAGGTATAGCTAAGCAGAACTCAAGTTTTACTATATAGTCTTCAGTCAATCAGGAAGCAAGAGGGGGGAATGGGAACAGGGAATGGGGGTGGGGAAATTGGAATCATGTTTTGCTAAGGGGGGGAAATGGGAACAGGGACACAGGTAAGGCTCTGTGGTGTCAGTGCTGGGAAGGGGGACACTAAGGAAGGAAATTGGAATCATGCTTGATGGAAGTTCACCCTAATAAACATCGAATTGTTTGCACCTTTGGACTTCGGGTATTGTTGCTCTCTGTTCATGCGAGAAGGACCAGGGAAGTAAGCGGGTGAAGGAATAAGCCCCCTAACATACCTAAAAAGCTAACTTACTCCTGTTCAATGACTCTTAAATTGTGTATAATTTTTTTTTATATTTTACATATATATCCTATGTAGTGTGTGTCTATGATATTAATTTGTTAGCTTTATAAATGTCATTTTGGCTCACAGTTTATATGCATTATTCAGGTTAATTATTCCTATTACCCTGATTTTCTTACATTAAAACTAGTATCATTTTGAATTATTCATTTAGCTCAAGATAAGGAAGTACATTGTCTGTCGAATTGTAGCTGAATTTAAATCTTTAAAAGCGATTAATGCAACCTATTGTGTGTTGTCTTTCTACAGCCCCACTACATATGTTCTAGATGAAGATGAGCCTCGCTTCCTTGAAGAAGTCGATTACAGTGCAGAGAGTAACGATGAGCAAGATATTGAATTGGCTGATAATGCAGGCGATTATGAACCCTGTGTTCCAGACGAGGGGCTTTCTGACTCAGAAATGACAAGGACACACCTGCTTTGAGCCATCTTTGTAGACTCAAAGAAGAAAATGAATATCCTGGTTTTTAGTGGACAGGAAACAGGGAAGTATCTGGCTCTCAAGAGGGTTGGCTCAAAGAGACAACAGTAATTGAAGCCAGTTTAGCTGAAAGACAATAAATGTGTTTCTGATTTATGATAATATTGGCATTTGTTTTATTTAAGGAATTCAGTGCCTTCATTTGGCACTGACTATATCAAACAATTGCTTTACCATTTCATTTTCTACCAAATATTGTTGCATGGCTTTTTATGTCCTTAATCACCAACAAATGGATTATAAATTGTAGTGTGTCAGATACAGAAATTAATATTAAAATGCCTTGTGGTACAGTCCTTTGAGTTTCTTCCTGAAAAACACATATGTACAGGTTTTTTATTAATTTATGTGTATATTGAGATTGAGGTTTTTCTTTAGAATTATGTTAAATGCTCGATTTTTTTGAAGTAATGTGGAGCTTGCTTTGAAACAGTTTCATTCTCCAGTTACTAAATTAAACAAAAATGAAAATGTGATCAATTGTTGTGCTTGTTTCTTGACCCTTTAATACATTGAGATTATAATTTTACAGCAGCCATAATTTAAAATATACAATGACATCTAAACTGCCTTTTTAAAAAAGAAAGTTATTCTTGCAAGATTACTGTTAGTCCACTAGTCAGAAGTGTTTTATGGTGGCTACTGCACCTGCACCTACTATGAATTGTATGTTTGCATAAAACTCTTTCCTGAAACACATCATCTCAGGTGAAGAGAGAGATGTTCATCTCCACAATCAGTTAATTTTTAGCTTTGGAAAGAAGTTTACTCAGTGACAAAAAATGGCTAAATGTGTATACTGTATGTATATTTTGCTATATATTTTTTAGCAACTTATTTAATATTCTTGTCAAATCCTTGTATTGTCAAAATGAGTTCATTTCATTCTGGGCATGTTTTTAAGGAGAAAGGTGGTATCCATGTTGGTTTAGAGTCTTCCTGTGAGTCAGATTGTCATTTTCTTCATTCCCACAACGTCTTTTTGCACCTCCCCTCCACCTCTACTGCCCCATTTTTGCTTAGAATAAGATTAAATGCAGATCTGAAGTTACTGCCAAATATTTATAAAACTGATTTTTGCTACAGCAAAAAGTTTAATTATCCTTGCTTGAATGTGACCCAGTTCTGACTCTTCTTTATTTTTTGAAAAATGCTTGTATAACATAAGGGGACATCTAAAATCATCAAACAATATCTTTCTATACTGCAACAGGTCCCTAACTAAAGAGATTTTTAAGTGTCAGCAGTGCAAATTAAATTGATGTGTGTTTGTTTTTCTTTTTTTTTTCTTTGGTGCATGAAATAAAAACCATAAAGAGCAAGATGGCTCAGGGGATCGTCAGTGGAAATGTGAAATCTTTTACTAATAACTCATTGGTTCAAATCCAGTTTAGGTAGGTAGCAACAGTCTGTGCCATCTTGGTTTTGAAATTGGGGTAGAGAGAGAAATGCTGGCATATTTCCCCTTGAAATAGTAATGGCATGCTCTTATGCTTAAATATTTTAAAAAATTAAATGATCAGCTGGGAGAAGCAAGGGAATGATAGAACCACCTATATGCTCTCTCCTCCAACTTTTTCTTTTTAAGGACTGACCATGTTAATTGTTCTGTGACCTATATTTAATGAGTAGGCAGGCTCAGTCCACACCCTGGTGAGCAGGTATTCAGACAGCAAAGTGACCATCACAATTGGTACTTTTGGCAATAACCAGAGGCACCAGGGACTGAACCTGGTACTCTTATCCCCTCTTATCACCTAGAGGTCATTCCTCTAGATCAGGATTGAGATACATTAGCAGGGAAGTGTACCGAAGCTCATATTGCTCCCACTGTTGTACCCATTCTGGGTATAAATAGTCCTCCAGTCTCTAGAACTCTTACTCTAGCATTCTTCATAAGTAATAAAATCATTTAAATTAACTTGCTGTATTAACACAGCAAGTTAATCAGCATCTCTGTGTGTAGACTGACTTAGTAGTAATATAGTATCAGAGAGGTAGCCGTGTTAATCTGTATCCACAAAAACAATGGCGTCGTCCTGTGGCACCTTAAAGACTAACAGATTTATTTGGGCATAAGCTTTCGTGGGTAAAAAACCCACTTCTTCAGATTCATGAATGCTTATGCCCAAATAAAACTGTTAATCTTTAAGGTGCCACCGGACTCCTCGTTGTTTTAGTAGTAATATAGATTTCAACATTTTAATACTGTGGCTTGATAACATTAGGAAAGTATTAATTCAATTTAAAGAACTCCATAGTCTCAATAGTGCAGTATCCTTAATGCCTGTCCCAAGTAAGTGTGTGTGTTTGTGTATAAGCTGTGTTTGGACTAGTGGTTCTGGAAGATGATCCAAAAGGAGTTATGAATGACTACTGAATAAATATTTATTCAGGGCGTTTGTTACAAACGGATACTTAAATACAAGTCTGAAATGTAAATACAACAATGTTCATTTCAATCTAGGTTTTGAGAGGCTGAATCCATTGTGCATGAGAATTCAAGAGCATGTTTTATATACCGTACTGTACATGACTCAGTATCTCGGTGCTAGTTATGACAGATGGAATTCTAGTCTTAATTCTAAATTTTCTTGATTTTTATGACTCCAGATCCGTGCAACCTATTTTTGGTATTACATGATGGCTTTAATACAACCATGACAGATTTTTCATAAGGAAAGAGGCTATGCCTTTGCCTCCCTCCAAAATAATGATGAGTTTTAGTAACATAAACATTTGATTTTGATCGTGATATTTACTCTGTGCTTCTGAAGACTGAATGCTTTGCATTGCTAGATAATGAATTCCAGTATTCCCCATCCAGGTGTGATACAGAGACTCTAACACAAACTTGATATTCTTCCTTCACCAGTGACATCTTTCCTTGAATGTAATGGAAGCAACCTTATTCATGTAATGTAATTTTCAAAGATTGACATTTATGCCAATTTGTATGTGGTGGTTTTTGGATGTGAAATATTGTGCAAGTCTAACTGAACAAAGAGAACCAGTGTTCGTTTCAAATAAGGCAAGAGTAGCAGTAAAAAACTTCTTACAAAATCAAAAAAATTCAGGTATTAGATACCTTTTCATTGTAATGCTGTACTAGACACAATTGTGACAGTATTTTTGTGCATGCCCAGATATAAATATATTAAGAAAATATATAATAAAGGAATCGTTATAATCGCCTTGTTTCCCTACACATTTTATTGGATTGAAAATAGAAATTGTTAATTTTGTGGTATTTTCCTATTGCCAGGTATATTTTAATGAGAGCATGTATGGTCCAGTTTTCAGTGTGAGCTGGGATTGCTCAGTGTTTCTGAAAATGAGGCAATTAATATTCTAATTCTGTCAGTTTTTAAAAATTTAAGAAGGCAGCATGCTGCATTGTGTTAAGTTTTTCATTCACAGTCTAATGAGTAGAATCAGTTTTAGAAAACTGATTGATTGCTTTTGGTGCTTGTAAAAAGTGCCAGACTGACCAAATCGGAGATCACCATTGTACAGATACAGCAAGAGAAGTAACGCTGCACTTTTTCCCACACTACATAACTAATATGTTTCTCTCCTTATTTAGGGGAGCCCTTGAGGTGTATGGTTTAGTCTCTGCCTCTTCATTCCTTGGCACCTCAACTGAGGCAGGAAGCAAGAGACCCAGTTAGTGCCCACTGAACATGGGTTTTTTATATCAATTGTACATTTATAATTTTTATTCAGTATTAAGAATAAGACCCACAAAATGGTTTATAGGATGGAGTCCTAATACAGCACAAGCCCACATCTTTCATGGCTATGCATTGGAGCTAGTATATGAGGGCAGGTAAGGGTGTTCAAGAATTGGCTATGCTATTGTTTCACAAAATAAATACATAAATAATATACAGAACCACATCATATATATTCCTTAAATTATATCACTTGCAAGATCCCCCATACCAGCTACATGCTTCATCATTGTCTTTGGTAGCAGAGAAGTCCCTACGATGAGGAGAAAGAGAGCCAGGAAGGCTCCAAGGAAAAAGGATGTTGTATGATCTGAATGCCTGCCTGACTTCCTAAATTATGGGGCATTTGGGGAAAAACACTTTTTTGTTTGTTTAAAAAACCCTAAACACACGCAAAGAGACATGTTGACATCTAATATACTAAACAGCTTTGACAAGTGGTAAATACTATGTAATCAGTCTGAAATTGTATGATTCAATTATTTTTGAATAATATCAAGAGACTGATTTCATCTCTGAGAAGCCTATAAGAAATTTAAAGTAAATACCCTTAACTACCTCCTACAATTAGACAAATTAACCAAAGATCAGTTATTCTTTCACAAAAAATGAAATCTGCTGCATTGTTTGTGATGACTTGAGTTCCACTAAATTAAATAAATTAGATAATTTTCCATTACTGTAAGTCTAATTTGAATCAACTCAAGAGGGTTCTGTGCCTTATGTGATAACCATTAGTCAGTCAGAGAAATGGTTGCTGTTTAATTCATGGTACAGCAATATTAATCAGGAACTGTAAAATTACTTCAACAGTAGAATAGCACAGGTTTTTCCTTTTTATTGCTGCTGGGGGAAAGTTATCTCCAAGGCAAATTCAGCAATGTAGTCAGAAGAGAATTTCAAATTACTAATATCAATGCTTTGTAGCACTTGCAGCTGTATATTATTGGGTACTGTAAATACAGAATTATTACTTATCTCCCCCAAATTTTAGGTGTTTAAATTTTAGTAAAGAGAAAATGAAGATACGGGTGTGAGGAAATGGAAGCAAATCAGATCCTAAGACATCATATGGCATACCTGCCTATGTTACTCTGACCTTATCCTCACACACTGATGCATTAGATTCGTAAAACTAGCTCCAAATTACTTAATTTACATGTATTTAAGGTAACTTTTTAGTTTAGAGTGATTTAAAATAAAGAGAGAATGAGCCGTGGTCTGGACGCAGGACTGGGACTCAAGAACTGAAGGCAGCTAATCCTAGCTCAAACTGGTACCTTCTTTTTCCTTGAGAAAAATCATTTAATGTGTCTGCTTGTATTACTCCACCTATAAAAAGAGGAGATGAATAATAACAGCCTATTTTCCAAGTGTATTGTGAGGTTAAAGATGATGGCTTTTGTTGGTGTTGGACTCCAACCAAAGGGAGAGGATGAGCAAATTAAATGTATGGACAAATATATTTGAATGTATTCCCATTTTGGAGAAGTCATTTGGCAGCTGATGCTAAAGTGGCATCCTTGATAGAATGTTTCTGACTTGATATCACTCTGATTCAATTAGTCTGTGCCTCTCTCCTTTCAAATATTGGATGCAGTTCAAATTTGTCCATGATGCTCTGAGTCTGGCCATGTCCCTTTGCCCTCCCACTACATTCTCCGCCTCCAGAAACACAAAAAGTGTAGCAGTTCAGTGCTACTGCTTCTTCTAGCTTTTAAAATCATATTTTGGGGCAGAAGTAAATAGAATCTCCCCATAGACCAAACTTACCAGACCTGTGTTCCCCTAACAGGGGCCACCCGCTGAGCAGCTTCTCTTCTGTACCTCCATCCCACATCATGGTGGAGCAGGCAAAACAAAGCAAGCTGAAGGCCAAGGGCCATTCCATCTGCAAAGAGATCATATCAAGAGCTGCAGAAGGGAAACTCCACAGCTGCTCCAAGCCTACGCAACCTTTTTGATGTCACACTAGCAAAGGACTCAATCTGGACAGCATGCTGTGTCCTCTTCCCCACACCAGACAATGAAGCTAAATCGGTCCTCTTCAGTAACAAGGGCTCAACAAACTCTTAACGAGGATTCTTTAGACTAAATCCAAAAATTCCCCCAAATCTTCTAGCCCAATAAACTTAAAGAAAAAAAAAAGCTCCAGGATCCCTTCTCAAGTGCTTACTGAATAAGTGAGCCATTTGGCAGGATATCTGTTCTACTATTTGCTTATTCCCAAGGGAAGGATCTAGGGTGTTACAAGGATGTACCTACACATTACTCCTTCAGTTGCTTATCAGAGGCGTAGGACCATCCTAAGGTTAAGTTCCAGATGGGAGCCCCAACTAACAAAAAAAAACAACTGGTGTTCTGAAAGGGCTGAGGAAAAAAACCCCTTGTGTAATGGACAAAAGAAAAGTAAAAAAGTCAAACACCAGAAAGTACAAGAAAAAGTCACACAACGCCCTACAACTCAACAGCACAAGCTCTTTTCCCCCAGAGCAAAGGAAGGTCTCTGCTTTGGTCACAGTAACCCCCCCCTCTCCCCCACACCACACCATGCCAGGAAGCAGAAGTGTTTTAAACTCTGGGGAGGAAGATGGTGGCTTCTGTTGATTTTGGAATCCAGCCAGAGGGAGAGGATAAGCAAACTAAATCTAAGGGCAAATATATTAGAATGTATTCACATTTTGGAGAAGTCATGTGGCAGCTGATGCTGAAGTGGCATCCTTAATAGAAGTGGCATTTCAATTTCTATTGAGGCTGTTTTCTTCCCCAAAAAACCCTGCAGATAGGAAGATAGAGAGCATCTTTGTTTTGTCTGCCTTCAGAATCTAATTGAAGACCACCAGTTCTACCAGGACCATAATGTTCTGGTGCACTGTCCTTAAAAGTTTAGGCTTTGATTTTAAAAAAAAAAAAAAAAAAAAAAAGGTTGTCTAAACTTATGCACCTATGCAGAAGTGGCCTAAGAGCAATGGGAGCTTCTGGGCATTAAGCATTTTTTTATGTAGATGCCTTAAAATTGGCTACTTACATCTACCTAATAATGACATTGAAGACCTGATTGTAGATACTGATGGCATTTCTATCACATCTGTCTACAAACTGCCATACAAATAATTCCAAGTTTACTAGTCCACATAACCTAAAACATGACAAAATGTGGGTGATTGGTGACTAAGTCACAGCTTCAAATAAAGCTATAGCATAACTGATAAAAATGGTGAACTAGTTGAATCATGGGCAGATGCACATGCTTAATTCATGACCACAAGCTCCCCAGTGCTTTCAACAGCAGTCAAGGGAAACATGGCTGTAACCCTGATATGGCATTTGTTTGCAACAATGTAACTGGTTCATGTAACAAACTTAATATGGTCTGATTCCAGATCAATGCACCCTTAACACTGAACTCAGTACCTGTCTGCTAGTGCTTTAGTTTTAAGAAAGCAGAATGGAAGAGCTTCACCAATGGCCTTAGTGCTGTTGTAAGCAAGACTGAACCAATTCCAGCATGTTGTCTTGAGAAGCGTATTCTGTGAGGCTGCAAAACAAATTATGTGCCAGGACTAACATCCAAGTTACCAGATAAGAATACAAAATACAAGCAGAAGTTTGAAGCAGACCTATTCTCTGAGGATACCATCACAGCTCTTGAAGAACTGCTCTCTGCACTAAAGGAGAAAAAACAAGTCATGGCAGAATCTTATTGAAAGCATGGACATGACCAACAGCAGAAAGAAAACATGGATAACCATCCAGAATCTTAACAATGACCCAAGGAAGGCAGAGCAACATTACAATATTACTGCAGATCAGTTTGCACACTACTTTCTACAAAATTGTGCAGCACTGAACAAATAACCCAAAGCACTCCAAGTAGCAAGAACACCGCAAAAGTTACAATTTTGGGGCACAGTACACAGTGACCAAATTAATCTCCCGAATTAATGTCCTCAAGAATAGCAAAACCACTGGTCTAGATGGTATTCACACTGATCAAAACAAACACTTAGAGCCAGCAACAAAGAACTGGTTACTCAAATTGTTTAATACATGTTCAGACACATACAAACAACCTACGGTCTGGTGACAAGCATGGGTTGCGGCATTCCTGAAGCCAGGGAAGGATGCAAAAGAGTGGAAAAACTTCAGGCCTATATCGCTACTATGTCATCTCTACAAGCTGTATGGGCATCTCATCTTAAACTGCCTATGACCACTCATTTTAAAGCACCTAATCCCAGGGCAATATGGATTCCACCCAGGCAAGTAATGCACCAATCAAGTGCTGAACGTCCCTCAGTACATCAAAGATAGCTTTAAAAAGGATATGGTAACATGCCATGTTTATTGACCTATCAGCAGCATACAACACAAGGAATCACTGAAGGCTCTTCACAAAAAAATACAACATGATGAAAGATCACCTCATGTGATTGAAATAATCTCTCTTAGAGAACTGATGTTTTTACACTGAGCTATGTGGGAAGTGGAGCCAATTGGTGGCACAAGGAAAAATGGCCTACCATGAGCATACTCTCACCAATACTCTTCAACATCTACATGAATAATCAACCAATCCATCTTGATCACTGATGGCTACCCAACTGGAAATCTGGTGCACAGGATTCGAAACACTCAATGAGGATGTCAAATGCACATTGACTTTGTTGACTGCCTTCCCGCAGATGCAGAGAAGGATTGGTCAAACTGGAGGTGTTTAAATCACTTCCAAAGAAGAGTCGGCAGGTCAGAAGTCAATATGTGAAAGTGGGGCTACTCCCAACAACACAGATGTCTGATTGTGATGGAACACAAATCATGGAACATCTGTTGGTCTGTGGCTCCTGGAGGAACCAGGTACCAAGGAAGAACCCACTAGGGCTACTGACTGAGCCATAATGTGTGCCCAGCATTAGAAAAACCTATGACTGGGGTAGAAGGATAGGAGAAGAACCAAGGTATGATGTAGTCACAAGGAGAAACAGACTTTTGCTGTTGGAGGAAAGGTTCAACAAAATTTGGACTATGACGGTTCACATCATTGCACAAGAAGGTGCCATCCATCAGTCTGCCAATCTTCTAGGTAAAAATTTCAAAACTGATAATTGATTTTTAGATGCCTTAATTTTTGAATGCCCAACTTTTTGTCACTTCAAAGTTTCCAGATTTTTCAGAGGTTGGATACACAGCATTTACTGAAAAACAGGCCCCTTTAAGGTGTCTCAAGTTGAGCACCCAAAAATTAAGGCACTCAGATTCACTGGTCACTTCTGAAAATTTTGGCACTAATCTCTTGCATTGATTACTACATTGATAAGACTGTATACTAGTTTTTGGGATTCCTCTTGGCCCATACCCAACTAAACCTACAAAGGAAAATGAAAGTACCATCAAGGGGAATTTTTCCTTTAGTTGATAGATTCATAGATACTAAGGTCAGAAGGGACCATTCTGATCATCTAGTCCGACCTCCTGCACAGCGCAGGCCACAGAATCTCACCCACCCACTCCTATGAAAAACCTCACCCATGTCTGAGCTATTGAAGTCCTTAAATCATGGTTCAAAGACTTCAAGGAGCAGAGAAGCCTCCCTCAAGTCAACCGTGCCCCATGCTACAGAGGAAGGCGAAAAACCTCCAGGGCCTCTCCAATCTGCCCTGGAGGAAAATTCCTTCCCAACCCCAAATATGGCAATCAGCTAAACCCTGAGCATATGGGCAAGATTCACCAGCCAGATACTACAGAAAATTCTTTCCTGGGTAACTCAGATCCCATCCATCTAATATCCCATCTCAGGGGATTTGGCCTATTTACCCTGAATATTTAAAGATCAATTACTTACCAAAATCCCATCATACCATCTCCTCCATAAACTTATCAAGTAGAATCTTAAAACCAGATAGATCTTTCGCCCCCACTGCTTCCCTTGGAAGGCTATTCCAAAACTTCACTCCTCTGATGGTTAAAAACCTTCGTCTGATTTCAAGTCTAAACTTCCTGGTGGCCAGTTTATACCCATTTGTTCTTGTGTCCACATTGGTGCTGAGCTTAAATAGTTCCTCTCCCTCTCCTGTATTTATCCCTCTGATATATTTATAGAGAGCAATCGTATCTCCCCTCAACCTTCTTTTAGTTAGGCTAAACAAGCCAAGCTCCTTAAGTCTCCTTTCATAAGACAAGTTTTCCATTCCTCGGATCATCCTAGTAGCCCTTCTCTGTACCTGCTCCAGTTTGAATTCATCCTTTTTAAACATGGGAGACCAGAATTGCACACAGTATTCTAGGTGAGGTCCCACCAGTGCCTTGTATAATGGTACTAAAATCTCCTTATCCCTACTAGAAACAGGAGTCCCACATAACAATCATACTTTCACAGCCCAGATCCTAAATCTTTGATTGGATGCTAGCCTTTCAGGATGGACAGCATGCCTGGGACATCACAAAATTCATAGAGCATGGTCAAAAGTCATAGAGGCTTCAGAGCATATCTCCTCAAGATGAGTAGTTCAGCTGACATTCAAGATTTCCAGAAGCAACTGATAGTCCACATCCTGACCTAATCAGGAAGCACAACATATGTGAATTGGCAAGAGGGTGCAAGAATCTTAAGTCTAAATGCCAAAGCAATGCAGAATCTCTTGTGGATGGAAGATCATCTAGCTTCTGTCAGGCAGTTCACGGAAAAGTGTCACTGAACACAGAGGCAGACTATCTATGTCATCAGTAGATAGACAACCTTCTGTCCCAGGGTTTGCCTCTGCATCCCAATGCAGATTATTTGAATATTACAGCTTGGCTATTGAATGAAAAGTCCTAACCAAGGTGAGATACTATTCCAAAATAATATATATTCTCCTACCTAATTTCTGAACAATTATGAAGAAGAGTCTCAAATTCGTGTCAGGATTGGGAAATCTACCTCCAAAAACTAATGTTCCAGATCTTCTGCATTTCCCATGATATAGCTTTAACATGGACCTCTGTCCTTCCATTGTTACATCTCCTGTATTGTAATAAAATGGTGTCATAAATGCAGGCTCATCCAAATCTCCAGTGGATCACTCAGTGATATCAAGATTTTTTTTAAGCCAGTACTTCAACCAAACTAATAGGCTTAAGTGCCTAACCAGTGGCATCTTCCCCCCCCCCACTATATGTCCTCAATAAACACAAGCTTCCTGCTTCAATCGCATCAGCAAGAAGAGTCTCTTAAACCCCTCCTTTTATTAAGCAGAAGCCTTACTGCATCTTCCATGGTGAAAGATTTGTGGTTCCATTCTTTACCAAGGCTAACGCTTAATTCCTGCAATGTGTTGAGGACTGTGTTCAAATTGCAAACTATCACTTTAAGACATGTGCGGGTCAGGGGTGGTCCTGGTCTTGCTTGCAGTCTGCAGGGTTCTGTAGCAAAGCTTGCAATTGGAGTCAGTCCAGAAAGAGCCATCAGCCTTAGGAAGCCTCTTTTCTCTCTGGTTTTGGGCTCTTGTGAATTATTATTCTGAATTTCCTAAGACATAAAGTAGTGTTACATTGCATCGTTCCAGCAAGAGTATTGGTTTTTCATTTCTCTGTGTGTATGCTGTGCATATAACAATTCCATACATCAGAAGAAATATATTTCTTCACTTTACCCAAAGCCTCAACCTCTGAAGAAGAAGGATGGCACATGGTGCGAGAAGAATTGCTAAAATTTACTTTAGTAGAACTAACTAATTCAGGTAAATATTATCTGTATTCATTTCCTGTCACCCTAAATACCTAGACCTGAAAGCATCTGAATCTTGGTGAAGTTAAGTGGATCAAGTGTGGAATGTCTGAAGCACATGTAGCTGCAGATAAACTATTTCCAGAAGGGATCAGTGCTTCCAACACATTCCAAAGCAGCCTCCGGAATGGAAAGGGCATCAGTCCCCACAGAGGAAATCTGTGAAGCTGGAGTCAACCATCAAACATCTCTGTATTAGCATTCTATGCTTGAGGCTAGCTTCTCTCCTGCATCACTACTCTGCTCCGCACAGAGAGTGAGATGGAGGAGTCAGAGTAAGTTATGGCTCCTTGATTTTGTGGATTAATCTATGGTGGTCCTGACCCTGGCTTTAAGAGTAGCCCCTACTCTGGTTAACTTACTCTATTGACATATGTTCCTTAAGGGATCATACTCCAGCGGAAGATCATCATAGCAAAGTGGACATCCGCCACACACTCTCCCGGTCTCTCCATTCACAGGGCTATGGGAGGTGACTGGTATAGGAACTAGCTTCTCTAGCTTTGGATCAGTGGGGAGAGTCCACCACCACCAGGGCAATTCCCTTTTAGAATCCAGTCCTTTCCAATGACTGTGTGGTGCAAATCAACTGGCTCATAATCAAGAATCTAACTTTTAGTCTCCCATCCACTACAGTAGAATCCTTTGTTCTGAACGTGCTCCATGCAGGGATACTAAATAGATTAGAAATATTTAATTTTTAGATATTATATAATGCTAGGTAATGGAGTGCCTTCTCTCTACCTTCTTACTAATTTTTTTCTGATTGCCAATGTCTCAGACTGAGGAAAAGAGCAGACTCCATAATGGAATAATGTAACTTATTACTTGATGCCTTATCTTGGGTTGGCTGAATTGGGAAGAGAGAAGTTCACCAGTGGCCTCTTTGATTCACATACATAGTTATCACAGTTGAATAAGATATTATTAAGAGTTTACGTTTATCTACTAATGTGAATTCAGTATTTTGACAAAGCTTTGGAAACAGTCATCAGATGTAAAGGTGGAAAGAATGTGGCAAAGCCCTGGGACTTAATGAGTAAAAGGAGCTTGGTCCAGTGTTTACAGGAAGAGGCTTGGCCTAAATGTTTCTGACTGGAGGAGAGGTCAGTGTCAGAAAGGAAATCAGGTAAAAAATGTTCTTTACCAAACTGAAAAGTGCTATCTGCCTATAACTGCTAAATAATTAAGCAGCAAGTAAGCAGTATGAAGAAAAATCCATATAGCTCACGTGTTATGCATTGCGATGGAGAAAAAGATGACCCTAAATATTATAAATTTACTTTTTCTGACTCTTCAAAAAATCATTTCTTTATTAATCCAACTAAATGGCTAGTTGATGAAGTTGTGAAATGTTAACATCTTCAGAGTGTTTTATCAAAATGAAGAAATAACAAAATCCCTTGGAGGTAAAAAGTATTACCTACATTTTATTGATAGGGAAACTGAGGTAGAGGGAGCCAAAGATTACAGAGGAAGACTGGCCATCCCAAGAATACAGCCTAGATTTCCTGACTCTCTGTCCTAATCAGAAGTCCAACCTTCTTCCCTTAAAGGTGATTTCCTTTAATTCCTGATATTTAATATAAGTAAATAACTTGGGAGAAAAGTATAGTACACAGTACTGAGAAAACAGTGCCATTTTCCAGCCCACAGTTTGTAAACTGATGAAGGTAGCTGTATTATACACTTATGCAAGGGTATAAAATATTGATTACCATAATAAAAGCTTACAATGACTGTTAATATTACATGTGTACAGGATACCCATCTCCCCATTATGTCAGATCTTGGAGTAATCCCTTGAGAAGTGATGTAAAGACATTGAAAACTATTCCATATGTAATATATCTTAGCGATAAGGCCCTAGTGGTATGCTTAACAAAAGCCAATATCTTATATATCCATCCTAAATTTCAGCTTTTCATCATAAAAAATTGACTGCTTGTCAATTTGCTGCTTCATTTTTCTAGTCTGCATGCCAGGAGTGTTAAGACAAAATAAACCAAATAGAACACACACAGACCAACCAAATCAAATAGAGCACATGTTGTAGCTTCAGTTGTTTTGGAATGGAAAAACAAATGGTCTTGATCGGAAGCTAGAATCCTTTGAAGGTACAGACTACCTGCTGTTGTTAGATCATATTTATCATGTACTATTGTTTTTTCCTTAGTCGGCACCTGTAAACTGTGGTGAAGTACTTCAATTAGTCTAGTGGAGAGGTGGAGAATACACCTTTTATAAATAACATTGAACCAGAAGGTGTCCAACCCAATGGTCGTTCAAATAATATCTTCTGTACTTTCTTTGTGCTGAAGTTTTATTTTTTGTTAGCGTTGCTGTTTCATTCGAAGGCAATTGGTAGTGACTAGAGTAGCTATATAACTGGTAAGCGAAAACACCATGGGAGGCTAATCATGTTACAGAAATTAACAAAAATACCTATTTTCAGTAACTGGAATAGTTTTTGGTTTAGCCGTTTTCCTTCCATTCATACTCACATAGGAACGTAAGAATTTCCCTACTGGATCAGACTAGTGATCCTTCTAGTCCTGTATGTTTTCACTAGCACTGGAATATATGATGCCCACTTATTTCTCTCCTCTGTCAGGTAAACAATCCCAATCTTTTCAGTCTCTCTTTTGTATGAGAGTTTTTCCATGCCCTGGATTTTTTTTGCCACCCATTTCTGAAGTCTCTCTATCTTCTGTTGTATCCTCCTCTTGAGAATGCCATCCATTATTTAAAACAAAAAATATACAAATATTCTACAGTTATAGACCAAAACACTACAGTATCACTATTGTAAGTTGTTGTGTTTTGGGCCATCATTATTGTAGAATGCTTTAGTGCTTTTAAAAAGAATTTTATGCAACACACCAAAGATTCATCATCCTAGAAAACAACTTTCAAATGAGTCTTGGAACTGAGAATGCTGGGCTAGCTTCATTTCACTTCATTTCATTTCAAAGTTACCTCCAATCAGCTTTCCATAGAAATATTATAGAAAATAATACTGCATATTTTTGATCAAAAGTGTGTCAGAACAGCCCATATAGGTCTTGCTGTTCCTTTTGTAAACACATACAGCTGATGATATATGGTAAAAATGCATAATGGTTCTACATGTAACCTAAAGACACATTATTACTCTTTGATGTAATGCACCAATTGCATATGAACATGAAACACTGATTTTTTTCCTCTCCATTTTTATTAGTGTTCTATTTGTGTATCTCTTTGGCTCTCACTTCAAAATGGTTCTTAGTTAGCACAAGGGCAAAACAGATGTGGAGACAAGATGAGGCTATCTTGAAAGCATAAATGGATTGAATGTTTCTTAGAAACAGTTACTCCTTTATGTTTATGTTTAAGTTTTTATTTGATTAAAAAGGTTATCAAAATAGGGTGGATTAAAAAGTGATTACTTCAATTTTTTTAATCTGATTTCTTTTTCACTTAAAGTGAATACATTATATCTTTTAAAAATAAATTTGTTTAAAGTTAGGTTGTCATAATTTCAACTTTATGTTAAGGCCTGAATTTACTGTAACCTTTTAAAGTATTTAAATACATTTTAAAATGCTGCCTCAATGAGCCATCCTCAAATTTTAATGAATTAAGGGGTGCTGCTTTTTAAATTGTATACAGGATCAGGAGGAAAATACCTTTAACTTTTGAGGTCTACTCAAGTTTTATAAATACATCACAGTCATGGAATAATAGAAGTGTATTAATAATAATAGAACTGGAAGGGACCTCAATAGGCCATCTACAGTCCCCTGCACTCGAGGCAAGATTAAGTAATAATAATAATTCCTGGCTGGTGTTTGTCTAACCTGTTCTTAAAAAATCTCCAATAATGGAGATTCCACAACTTCCCGAGGCAATTTATTCCAGTGCTTAACTACTCCGACAGAAGTTTTTCCTAATGTCCAACCTAAACCTCCCTTGCTGCAACTTAAGCCCATTGCTTCTTGTCTTATCCTCAGAAGTTAAGAAAAACCTCTGAGCAGGGATTGAGCAGTCCCAGGGAAAATTAGAAGCTGGCGCCTGTCCTGGGCACTACGCTTTAGGAAAGTTATGGACAAATTGGAGACACTCTAGAGGAGACCAACTAAAATTATAAAAAGTTTAAAATTCCTGACCCATCAGGAAAGGTTTAAAAAAACTGGCCATCTTTAGTCTTGAGAAAATAAGACTGAGGGGGACCCGATAAGTCTTCAAATATGTTAAGGACTGTTATACAGATGATGGTGATCAATTGTTGTCCCGGTCCACTGAAGGTAGGACATGAACTAATGGGCTTAATCTACAACAAGGGGGATTTAGGTTAAATATTAGGAAAAACTTTCTAGCCAAAAGGGTAGTTAAGCTCTGTAACAGGCTTCCAAGGGAGGTTGTGGAATCCCCATCATTGGAGGTTTTTAAGGGACAGGTTGGACAAACACCTGCCAGGGATGTTCTAGGTGTACTTGGTCCTTCCTCAGCACAGAGAGCTGGAATTTATGACTTCCTGAGGTGCCTTCTAGGCCTACATTGCTATGATTCTAGTTTTAATGCAAAACTTGTTTTGATAAACTTACTTTTCCATCTTACATATCCAGAACATTTAGACAGTTTTATTTAACTAATAAAAAACAACTTAAAAGGCTGGTTTGGACATTTTAATTCAATTCCAATTTCCATCAATATGCAGCCTGATACAAATTCAGAGTAAAACTTTTATTTAGTAAATAAGAAATGCATTATTCACCATTTTCTAACATAATTAAAAATGTGAAAATGAGGAATCTGAATAAATGTATGTTAAGCTCTACAACAACTTTGTATCCTCCAGAATAGCAAAAAGTAGTACCAAGGGCTATAGTTGATTGCAAATCTACATGTTTTAATGGTTACCAGTCAATGAGAATAAATCTTTCTTTATGAAAATAGGTAAAAGTGTAAATGCAGAATAAGATTAAAATCGTGGTTCAAATTGGCTACCTACATCACTGTGATTTAACTCAATCCACCCTATTTTAAAATGATTACATTTCAGTTAAAATATTTTTTTTCCTGTAAGGTAATACAAAAATGGGAGCAATTTTACCAGTCTACTTCTATTTTCTGAATTTTATGGTGTTTTAAACATTTGAATTCTGAACAAATGCTGCAAAGTTTTTAAAAAATGGAGAAAAGAGGAGATTGTAGTTATCTGTTTTTGCGGGTTAGGAAAATTAGCCATTGTGATCACATCTTAGGGAAGGAAAGTGATTCATACAACAGTGGGCGGGAGAGTTGGTGGTCCCAAGAGAATCTGTCTATTAAAGTGTGGCCCCACGCAATGGAAAAGCTTTAGGATTCCCTGCCTTAGAGCAAGACATTCTGAGTTCTCTGGCTGATTCTGCTAATGACTTGATTGGTGACTTTGGACAAGTCACTTATTTCTTCTGTTCTTCATTTTACCCATCCAAGTATATATCACTATTCTATATATATATTTACTAATGTACGTAAGATACAAATACTACAGTGAGAAGCATCATAGGAAAGCCTCGAACAATAATAATAATCCGTCTCCATGCAAGTCATTGCCATTGCAGTGGATGCAGCAGCAGTAACTGTGTCTCTTGGTTTAGTTTAAAATGAAAATTAAACCTCAACAACCAGGATTATTTTAAGAATATCTAAATGCAGCAAACTAATAATCTTGCAGAGACAGTAACAAAAAAAGAATGTCTAATGACAGCTGGAGCACTGTCATGTCCTCCTTGTGTTGGGTCAGATAACCCCTGCAGCAGTGCAGAAAGGCTAAAGACTCCTGGGGTCACAATCAACCCCAACTCACTGCAACTGTGTGGCTTGTCAAGCCTGGGAATAGACCCATAAAAGAGGAGAGATAAACTCAGATATGGTGGCACCTTGAAACAGGTAGAACTAACATCCAGGATTCCCACACCATGGCACCTAGTTACTTGCTGACGAACGGCTTGGGAGCACTGCCAGCCCAAGCTCTCTTGGGGGAGGAGAGGGGGGAAATGACGGACCTATTTCTTTTGTTAAAATCCCCCAGACTAACTCTGCTTTTAACCACACTGGAGGGTGGGAGTGGAGGCTTTCTACACGGTGTGAAAGGCTGCTTCCCCTCCTTTGTATGAGGAAGGGGGCTTGAACTGTGGCCCTATTTAGCTTTACATTTGGACTGTTTTATAACTCCTTCTGGAAAGAGGTGTACTTGCTAAGAGGTACAGCTGGAGCGCCATACCTCATAGCTCTTGACTGGACCACAGGACTGCCTGTAGCCTGAGGAATGATGTACAAAGTAAACCAAAGGGGTGACCTCGAGACACTACTAATCACATCCAAGCCCACCAGGAACAAAAGGTCCCATTGTAACCCTGAAGACTAAAGTCCTCTGTTTACCCCCTACGCATAGAACAGATACAGCACAGACAGTGGCACTTTATGCTTCCTTACACTGCCCCTCCTTTGTGCCTCCCTCCTGATCTGGAAGGATCATTTTTAAGAGTGGCCCTTGGACTGTCTGTGAGTGTGCTAACAAGGATTTTTATACCAGTTAATAACTGTGCACTGATAAATCTGATGCCCTAGGGGGCAGCCTCATGCTGTCTGTTGCTTCCTCTAGATAAGATTCAGCCTGTGCGGTGACAATGAAGAGCTACAGCAAGTTCAGTTAACATCCAAAGCCATGGTGCATATAGAAGTGGATTTTCTGATGTTGGGACAGGTTGCCTTGCCTCCCTGCTGAGAGCCACAGACCTTGGGTGTTGGAATGGGACAAAGGCTCATAAATCTCAACACAATCTGTATTGGGACAGTGTAATTGAATAGTTTTCACAAACTTAAAGGTGGCTTACATAGCAACCATAAGGCATGCCCCCTTGCAAGTGTACCTTATGGTCAGTTGTCCTAAGGTTTTATGGTCTGCAGAAGACCACAGCTTTATGCACAGACAATGCCATTCTATTCACAACTCTTTTGAGTTCCCCTCTAGAATACAGTCCAAGGTCTTCTGGCTAGAGTGCCATTTTCTCTCATTTATTATAAACCTTACCATGGATTTTAAATTATTTGCTCAGTATCACGAGTTACTGGTACCCCATTCTTGCTTCACATGACTTTTCTGCTAACGCTGTTTTTCAATTATTACTTGTTAGGGCATCACTTGCTATGGGAAACTCTCTTACTAGTAAAAAGAAAAGGAGTACTTGTGGCACCTTAGAGACTAACAAATTTATTAGAGCATAAGCTTTCGTGAGCTACAAGTGATTTACTGTTTTAATGGGAAGGACAGCACAGTTAGAGAAGGGCATAGCTACAAAGCGTGTGGCCCTATAACCTGAGACAATTGTATGAAATTATAATGGTAGTGTTTGTGATTTACTGTTTTAGTAGATTGGACATTACAAAAGGACTTGGGTTAATCTACTTAGAAAGCCAGTGACCCTATATTGGGAGTCAGAGCAATCGCATGGGCCTGATGGTAAAATAGGTGCAGAAGGGTTTTTTTTTTTTTTATGGGAGAGTGAGATGGTAAAATTCAACCAAGTCATGTATTAAATTGTATTATTCCTTAGTGCATCATAAGGGAAACACTCTCTTATTAGTATTGGTGATTTACTGTTTTAATGGGAGGAATATATGCCCAAATACCCTTGAGGAAAACGAAATAATCCCAGGTGCTCATATTAGTCTTGCTCATTTGAGCAGAAATTACTTTACCGTCTTTTAGCGTGTATATATACTGGAGAATCCAAACCCTAATCCAGTTTGCAATACTTTAGCAGCCATTTCACCAAGGAGACTGGCATCAACTGACTTTAACGGGGCCAGTTCATCCCATATTTACAACCTACATGAGGTAGGTAAATGGAGATAAACTAGAGAATATTTGTAAAGTGCTTGGAAATGAAAAGTACTTTTGTCTCCTGTTGGCTGATTAGGCAAATATGGTTCAAGACTAGAACAATAGATAATAACTGGTTTTTATTTTAATATATTCTCAGGGTTAGCATCAGTATATTAATAGCTGTAGAAACCTAAATAGCCCCACTGCACTTAACTGCATTAAAACATATTTATGCCACATATGCTTAGCAAATGTATCATCATGAACTTTTCTGTATTTCCTTTCTTATAATTCCTGATGGATTATGCTATATGTGTGTTAAATATTCTCTCTCTTTTATAACATATCTTTCCTGACTAATTCATTCAGCGGTACTGCTCCAATTTGTCTAGCAGTAAATTTTGAAATCATAGACATTGGCTTTTGACATCACTGCAGAAACTGTGCAGGAATATAATTGGAAATGTGAATACTCCCGTTTCACAAACAGTTTGGTAGTTAGCAGTTATGGATAAAGTGATTATCTAGGAAAGAGTCTATCTCTGTCCCTCATTTAGCAGTTGCTTTAGTATTGCTTCTGGGGTAATGATCCAATGATCCAAAGAGTAAACATTATTTGAAGCCAGTACTTAAGGCACCATCAAATGAGCTTGTTTTTAAAATTACAACTGACTCCTTAACCCAGTAATTTTCAAGATTTTTCAGCGTGTGTGTGGAGTCCAGTTGCACTGTTCATGCTAGAGCTCAGTCACAAATGCCTTTACAGATGTGAATGTCCACTGGGATTGTACAGAGTAGACTAGTATCACTTCTTGATGTTTCCTGTCGGCCTATGAACTGAACCAGATAATTTACTATTCCCAGCTGTCCTAAACCAAACTGAAACAAGCTGCAACGTTGTCTTGTTTTTTAAAGAAGTCTTTGTGGTGGCTGACTTATTTTCTTTGTGATTCCGGAATAGCCTCTTAAAGTATACTCTCTGTCCTCTAGCAAGAACTAACCAAATATTTCAACTCACATTTGGGAAAAAGTTCATGGCTGACTATTGCTTACATGTATCTGATGATGCACTACCAGTGTCTTCATTTTCAGTGTTCTTGTTGGCATGTACTGTACTGTGGGATAGGATTTAAGAGGCTCAATAAATGGATTAAGGTTGTAGAAAATACCTTTTGGCTTTCTCCTGGAAGGTGTTGTAGTTGAGAACACTAAACCTCTTTGCAGAATCATAATCCAGAATGTCCTGGATGGGCAGTGTAGAAATTTGGCCAGAGCAGATGATCTACAGGATTAGACTGAAGGACAGGGAAAAGGGAGTGTCCAAGAGCCATAAGTACTCAGGCTCGCTCCTCTCACTGCCGTGGCTACACTTGTTTTTAGTGCACTAGCTTGATCAGAGCTAGTGTAGGTATAGGTAGGTCTGCTCTGGCTGGAAATGACACCTTCCAACTCCCATGTGGGCATACACTTAAGGCCTGATTTTCAGAAGTGATCAGCACCTATAACTTCTGTTGAAGCCAATGGGATTTGTGTGTGCTCAGCACTTCTGAGAAATTGGGGCCTTACCTTTTTTCCTCCCCACTTCTGCCCCACACTTCATGTGGAAGGCTGAGAGAGTGATTTCAGCTAGTGACAGGTGAGCGATGGGTTTGGGAGCTCAAATATGCTGCATATGCTATTTGCCACATGTTTCTTGTGAGCTGAAATGTTACCTGTAACATAAGGACTTCACAATATTCTGTAATCTCCTTTTTGAGGGGTAAAGAGGAATCCATGCTACATAGACAGATGTGTGAGAGGCAGATAAACACTCATTCACTGGAGCAAATTTGGGCATGTATGATCCCAGATGCAAATGATTATCATCCTTTCAGACTTATTTACTCATTGGACAACACAAAAACCAAATGTAGCACTAAGTAATGAAAAGGCTTTTTCATGTAGCGTTTCACATATAAAAATCATTGTCCTCACGTGGCAACTCTGAACAAGAGGCCTTGAATGAGAAACATTAAAATAAAAAAACCCGAGCTCGCAACCTTCAGCTGAGCCCTTGTTGCTATGGTTACCTCAGATACATTGTTTTCCAGAGCAAGTTGAAAGTCTGCTGCAAAACTGCTGGGTTTAAATGACTGCCAGAGAGGTTATGCTGACAGTGTGGAGTAAGTGAGGAACTCAGTAACGGCATGACAACCTGTTCCCTGTCACAGGGTTTGAAGAAACATACAATCCATATCAGGGCAAATGCGGCCCTGCCTTTAAACCTGCACAGGTCAAAATTTGGACAATTGTATGCTAAGAGGAATTGATTCGTTCAGGTTAGGATTACCTCTTGTCATGCAGCAGTCTGGACATAAAATGTCATCACCTTGGCATGTAAATGGCAGAATATTTAAACCAACCCATGTGTTTGTGTAAAAGAAATTCAAAATGTGCCTTTAGTTAAATTTTAGTTAAATAGCCTTCTTTTGAAAAGGTGACTAAGCTGCTGTGTCTATAGCTTTTTATTTTTTCTAGCTTGTAAAATAAATGTTATGAAATCATAGAGGTGGGGTTATGGAAAATAAAATCAGCTTAATAAACTAGACTAAAGATAGGAAATAAAGATACAAAATCATCATTTGGTTGAGAGTCCTTTCAGGACTGTCAGTGAATCTTAAATTACAGGGCTAATACAGGAATAAATGTCCTTTTAATAAAAAGTTAAATCCTTTTATTGTTTTTCCAGAAGGTGGCCATATTTTACTGCTACCCTTTATAACTAAATTCAGATACTCCACAGCCGTGAATCTTGAAGGTCTGACATCCTGTTTCTATCCTTGAGGAAGGGAAAGTGAACAAGTATCTCCAAAAATGTTTTGCCTCCCTCCAGAGGGCCCTCGCCTCTAATCAGGAAATTGCGGTCTGATATGCAGATGAGTAAAATCTGGATACATGCCACACATTGGCTTGAGGAATCAGCCTTCATGTATTTTGTTGTAAGACGTCCAGTGAAAGAAGAATGAATAAAAAATATCTCTTGGCTAGTAATCACAGAACTTCTCAATGTTTCTTTTGTTTGCTGTGCTTGATGCAACTGGTTCTTTGTAATAAGGCATTCTGGCTTCCTTACGATGAAGCACAAGTGCGTTTGCATTGTTTAAAATTCTTTCCCCCCCACTTAGTGCGGGTTTGTTTCTTTCTATTTGTTTATAACTCATTGGATATTGGACAGCTGATTGTCATATCATGGGAAAATAAAGAATCTGTTAAGACAAGCTAGGACAGGGGCGGGCAAACTTTTTGACCTGAGGGCTGCATCAGGTTTCTGAAATTGTATGGAGAGCCGGTTAGGGGAAGCTGTGCTACCCCAAACAGCCAGGCATGGCCTGGCCCCCGCCCCCTAACGGCCCCCTTGGGACTCCTGCCCCATCCAATCCCCCTGTTCCCTGACGGCTGCCCCATCCAATCTCCCATGCTCTGGGTCCCCTGACCGCCCCCAGACCTCTCGCCCCTGACTGCCCCGCCGGGCCTCCTTCCCCTATTCAACCCCCTGTTCCCCGCCCTATGACTGCCCCAACCCCATCCATGCCCCTCACCATTCCCGAACTCCCCTGCCCTCTATCCAACCCCGCCCCCTTACCGTGCTGCTTGAAGCACCGGTGGCTGGCAGTGTGGCAGCCGCACCTCGCAGCACAGAGCACCGGGTCAGGCTGGGCTCTGTAGCGCCGCCGTCCAGAGCATTGTGCCGGCGGTGCGGTGAGGTGAGGCTGCCGAGGAGGGGGGCAGCAGGGGAAGGGCCGGGGGCGAGCATCCTGGGGCAGGAGCTCAGGGGCTGGGCAGGACGGTCCTGTGGGCCAGATGTGGCTGGTGGGCCGTAGTTTGCCACCTCTGAGCTAGGATGAGAGGATTTCTGAAATCCTACTGATGAGCATATGATAGATGCCTAGATAACTTCAGCTGTAAAACTTTTCTGGGAAGTTTATAGGATAAATGAAAAGGAAGGAGGTAGATTATAGAGGGCATATGGACATGCATGGCTTCTGAGTGCTTTTTTTTGAAACTAGAAAAGGAAGATGTTAAATACTTATGAACTGCCTGTGAACTACATCAAAAATGTACACTAAATATGGAATGTTGATTTCATAACTGTTCAGCTAACATCACTGTCCTTTTCGAAAGGACAGACATAAAGCAGTTCTGGATCTGAATTTTTGTGCATTTTGTGGCTTTGATTTGGATTTCATTCCACGAGAAGACTCAGTGAGTAGGGGCACAGCAGGTTGCACCCTGAGGCTGAAAGGGAGATAGATACTTAAAGGGTCTGTGTGTGGTATGGAGTCCCCCTGAAGATGAGTGAGACCCTAGTTTAGATTGGGGGAAGAGAGCACCACCTACTTGCCCCATCTTCGTGATGGAGAGCAGTAATTGACTGAATAATAGTCTCCTTAGATCTTTGTTTGACAAGACCCAACGTTGGTTTAGTCCTGCCCGGCACAGGGATGGAGTAAGAGTTCCCCACTGTAGCTTTCAGGCCATATGTGACTTGCTCCTGTGTCCAGACAGAAGAAATCCGGTATTAAAATGCATTTTAAAAATCCAGATATGTTGCCAGATAACTAGATTACACTGATTATAATATATTAATGCATTCCATTTTTTATGATAAATGAATCAAATGTTTCTAGAAATGGTTACACACAGCTTTGAAAGCTTGCCAGGGCCTTAGATAATGCCATGACAACTATGTGCTATCTCAGTATTTCAGTACTCTAGGAATTTATTTTTTAAAGTATTTTTATTGCAGTAGTTTCCAGAGGCTCGGGATCAAGATCTCAGTGTTCTGCACAAACACATATGAAGACACAGGCTCTGTCCCAAAGAGCTTACAATGTGAGAAGACATGAAAGATATTTATAGGGTGATGAGGAGAGGGACACAATCCAGTATACATAACTTGAATATACTTGTGGATACTTTGCCAAAGTACATATAGGGAAGGTGTATTTATTTATCTAAAGCAACACTGGAAAATTTTTAAGGCTGACCATTGTATTTCCAACAGCAAACAGAAGGGAAAGCAAATAGAAATTGCAAACAGCAGTTATGTATGCACGCTGCATCCGCATGTCTTGCTTTATTATACCGTAAAAATTGTTTAATCTATTTTATCAAAATTAACTGGGAAAATGTACTTCTACAATAAGATTGTGATTTTTAATATTGATAAGGGATCTTTCAACTTGTGTTCTTTGACCTTTTCGCTGTATTGATCATTTATGACATTATCAACATCCGTCAATATGATTGCCATGCTCTCAAACTTCCATTCTTTCTGCACATTCATAGAAACAACAACAAAGTTTCAAACTCACTGAGCAAGATTAAATTCACTTGAGACATTGGGGCACAAATATCAATAGGATCTTTACAGGATGGTTATGAATAGATATAAAAATGATTTTACCATAAAATAATACGTGTGTGTCATTTACTCTGGGATCAGAAATGGAACCTTTGTTGTATTGACCAATTTTTGTTTCCCTTTGGTGTAGTGAGATTTAGCCCAGTCCTATTAGGAACTGATTCTCTATTTTGCACAGCAGGTGCCCACAGAGAGCACAGTTAGTTACAATAGTGGAGTTGGTCAGGAACTAGATTTTCCATTTTGCTGGAAATTCTGCAAACTTAAACATGTTTCCATTCTGGAACTGAACAAATATACAATTTTTTCTGCAAAATGAAATTCTGAAAAATAATTCAGATCAGTGGAAACACTTTGTTTTCATAAAATTGAGTTGTAGGAGTGACATTAATTTTTTTTAGAATAAAAAGTTTTAAAAAAATTAACATTCCATTTCAAAATGTCAAAACCAGAACATTTAGATCTTATGAAAATGTTTTTTTCCTGAAACAAAATTTTGTCAAAATTGACACATCTGCAAAACGTTTCTTTTCCAATGAATCGGCATTTGCCAATAAAAAAAACTTCTGTTGGAAAATTGCTGACAGCTCTATTCAGCAGCTAGGATTTAGCAGACTTTTTTTAAAGAAAATGAGGAAAGTTGTCTGAGTTAGTAGCAAAAGAAATAATAGTGTATCAATGTAGAAACCAATTATATGAATTTGAAGATTTGTACCGCATTTCTTGATTCATTTGGATAATGCCAGACTTCCATTCCACCTGACTTCTCTGCTCTTTTCCTTCCCTCTGACCCCCCCCAACTTTGGGTCTTCTCCTTTCCCTTCCCCCCCTTTTTTGGTGTGCCTATTTGTGTATTTCTCTTTTTTTACCCCCACCCTAACTTGTTATATTTGTACAATATTGACTAGTCTTGCGGCTTTGACAAATTGTAAAGTTGCATAATCACATGATTTTATTGGATATTCTGTGAAATGTGCAGTATTTGGGAAGATACATAGTTGTAAGTCATTCACCTTTTTGTATTTTTATTGTTTGTTTCTTTATTAAAATTAATACAAAAATTAGTCACAAAAATGGGGGAAAATGAACCTGTGGAATTCGAGGACAAAGTCTGGATATCCAAGATAGTGGATGAGCTAATAATTGTCTTGGATTTCATCCTGGATAATAACTGTAATAAATGCTGGGAAAGGTGTCTTGCAAATTTATTCTGGGGAAATCCCCTTTAAAGATGTGGCTGAGGTGAAACAAGTGGGTTGTAGGCTATTTGTTTCCAAAAAGTATGTCCTATCTCCGGGGCAGAAATCATTCCATCAGCTACATGTTGTGGTAACTTTCCTGCAAGGGATAGATGGGGAGTGATTAAGACCAACTTTCCAGCAAGGGATAGATGTGGAGTGATGAAGACCCCCAGGGTCTCAGAGGAACTTTAGCTGTTAACATTCTTCTGGTTTTGAAGCAGGAATGGATCCCTATTTCTTTCCTGAATGTTTCTGACAAACAGAATATAGTAAAAATAATAATAAAAAAGGAACTATTTCAGTGATCCCCAGAATGTGATTTAGCATTTTCAGAGTTGGAAAAAGGCCCTTGTGACTGCTGCTATCTTAGTTACTCATGTTTCAAAATGATCTTCATTGTAGATACAGATGCTAATGCTTATGATTTGTGGAAAATGTTGACATGAGAACAGAAAGTCCATCTGAGAAGGTGCCAGGGAGACAGAATCATAGAACTGGAAGGGACCTCAAGAGGTTATCAAGTCCAGTCCCCTGCACTTGTGGCAGGATTATCTAGACCATTCCTGACAGGTGTTTGTCTAACCTGCTTTTAAAAATCCCCAATGATGGAGATTTCACAACCTCCCTAGGCAATTTATTCCGGTGTTTAACCACCCTTACAATTAGGAAGCTTTTCCTAATTCCAACCTAAACCAGGCTTGCTGCAATTTAAGCCCAGTGCTTCTTGTCCTATCCTCAGAGGTTAAGAAAAGCAATTTTTCTTCCTCCTCCATGTAACAACCCTTTACATACTTGAAAACTGTTATCATGTTCCCTCTGTCTTCTCTTTTCCAGATTAAACAAACCCATTTTTTTCAATCTTCCTTCATAGGTCATGTTTTCTAGACCTTTAATCATTTTTGTTGCTCTTCTCTGGACTTTCTCCAGTTCACATCCTTCCTGAAATGTGGCACCTAGAACTGGACACAATACTCCAGTTGAGGCCTAATCAGAGAAGAGTAGAGCGGAAAAATTACTTCTTGTGCCTTGCTTACAACACTGAATGTCAATTTGCAAGCTCCCAAAGACTGAGAATGTAGCTGAGGTTGGGAGAATTGTGACTGTAATGAATTCCTCATTCCCCGGAATGGGCAAAGTCCATTCCCAGTTAGCAGATTCCACAGAAATAGACATATTATGTGAAACCAATGAAAGTGGCTCTTCTAGGTTGCCTGAAAGGAAACTGAGCAGGGAGAGGAAAACTCCAAGGAAATTTGCATGAGAGTAGAATTGACTTGGGATGGTGACATGAAGTGTCATGACAGAAAAACTCTATATGTAAACAGTTAAGCTTGCATAAATTTTATTTCATTTCTTTCTATCATAAGTCATTTAGAGTGTTGTCATCTTAAATTCCATTGAGGACAATGGGCAGAGCTGAGATGGGGGGGTTGTTATACTGAAAGGTGTTAATGGCTGCCATCACACCCATGCAGGGGTGTGTAAATGTGTTAGATACAACACAATCACAAACCTTATTAAAGCCAATGAGTGTTCCAGACGCACACTTTCAGTCTCAACAGAAGAAGCAATCAAGGCCTTTATGTAGTAAGAACAGCAGCAGGTTACATGTCAGGTCAGAGCTAAGCCATGTAGACTGAGGAGTTTCCCTGGTTGCAAACACAGGGACTAGGATATCAATTACAAGAACTGTGTGTTGGAGCTTAAGACAGAAAGCAATAAGCTATTGTGAACATGACCCTGAGAAGAAGCAGGGACATGGGACTTCTTGGGCACAGAGCTTGCTGGAGAGGTAGGTGTGGGGATTTCTGAGCATGGGAGTGCCTGCTCATGATTTTTTCTACTATGTTCAGGGAAATGGGACTTTGTGTACATTCTTTGTAATTAAACAAGTTTACACCAAGAATATATGTGACTCAATGCACCTCACTCAGTTTCTTCTCCTAACAAAAAGAACCCCCCCAAATATTGGCTAACCGCTCAAATCAAAGGGGCAACACTTCACTACATCCTTTGTCAATATATAATATGTCAAACATATAGGCATATAGTCCAGTAGACATCAAGTATAAACTTTAATTGACTATATTTTTAATAAGTTTGTTAATGGATTTAATACATAGCTTTGAAGCAGCTTGACTTTGAGCTTGACAGAGTGAAGTAACCTTTTGCCCAGATGTGGTGACGGTTTTCCTATTTTATTTATGAGGCCTTGTCCATCCTGAGGAAGTGGTAAGCATAAGATGTATGACTGGGTAAGGAACCACTTTTGTATTTCTGTACTTCTGTAAGTCAAAGGACAATGGGTCATAAGTTATGACCAAGATGACAACAGGTCCCTATAGTCAAGGGGCCTTCGTTCTTCTGTCAATTCTAAACCAGCATTCACTAGAATGTGCTAAGATATTTTCCTCATCAGTGAAGTCTATTTTCCTACATTTCAACTCTCTCCCCCAATACTTCTTAGCAATATAGCTGCACAAAATAAACTCACAGACATTATTTGAATTGGGGAAAGAATCTCCCCAGCTTCATTCTCACTAAAACAGATCTAACCCCCCACCCTCAAATTTTTCAAAATACTTAATTTTCAGGCACAAATAAAACTTAGGGAATTTGAGTTTGAAAATTAAAAGTTTCAGTTTGGAATAATTGAAAACAGTGGGTTATAATGAAACACTTCAGCAACTTTAACTCTAGCTGTTGTTAGTGCTCCAAGTAAAGTATTAGTAAAGGCCTTGTATTGTATTGTATTGGAGTGTTCTGAGAGACAATAGATTCATAGATACTAAGGTCAGAAGGGACCATTCTGATCATCTAGTCCGACCTCCTGCACAGTGCAGGCCACAGAATCTCACCCACCCACTCCTATGAAAAACCTCACCTATGTCTGAGCTATTGAAGTCCTTAAATCATGGTTTAAAGACTTCAAGGAGCAGAGAAGCCTCCCTCAAGTCAACCATGCCCCATGCTACAGAGGAAGGCGAAAAATAACAAGATAACAAGAAAGATAGGTAAATGCCTACATATAATTTTAAGATTACTGCAAAGGAGTCCCTTTAGTACTGAGAATGAAATAATTTTAGTTCTTTTTTCCATCTTTATTAGAAGTTTTCTGTGTTCATAAGAATTTTTGGTTTGATCCCAAGCATGCTGGTTATTCACTCGTGTGTGTGTGTGTGTGTGTGTGTGTGTGTGTGTGTTATCTACAGTTCTGGGAAGAATCATGGGAATATTTTATTTGTCAATAAAACCTGAGATTGACCTTTTCCTTTATTGGCTGCAACACATGCAAGAGGAGTTGCAGTCCTGTTTCAAATGCCTCAAGGGGGAGAACTGGGATTTGAGTCTAAAAGAGCAATTCAAGAAAAATATTTTAAGGGTCCTGTTGCCAGGCAAGGCTGTTTAATTTAGAACTTGGAGCTACAGCAGTTTTCAACAGGACACGTAATGAACTGGCCATAACAAAATAGCAATATATTTCTTAGCCTGCTTATTGATACCATCTCTGCTGAACTGATCACAGTAATACATGTGTCCCCACTCTTTCATTAGTCCAAGTTAAGAGCTAAGTTGTGAACAGTGGCAGCTGCCTTTTCCCAAATTATGGAAAACCTTGAATTTTTTTCAAAAGTTGTTCCATTGTTTACAGCCTCAACAAGTGATTTAAATGTTCAATCACTCAAAAAAAACCCTCTGCGTTTTTATTTGGTATAGAAAACCAAGTATTGCTAGAATTTTGCATTTCCCATTTCTAGCACTAGCTAGCTGGTAGGGAACAATGGCTAGCATAGGACTGAGTCACATTTGATTTCTATTCCCTGCTCTGCTGCTAACTTGCATTGTGACTTTAGGCCCGTTAATTAAGCTGTCTGTATCTGTTTCACTATCTGTAAAATAATGATAATTCTTCCTAAGCCGATCAAATAATGGACAAAGCTATGATCTGATGAAAAGTTGCTAAAATTCACAATGAATTTTATTAACAAGAAAAGATTTGCTCAGTTCTAACACTTACCTAACTCAACGGAGAGTTAGTGATTTAGTTAATATTTGTACAGCAAATATTAATGCTTGCAATGCTTTGGGATCTTCAGAAGGAAGGTTCTAAAGAAGTAAATAATTTTTATTTTCTCCTTGTGGACCTTAGCATAGCTGCATCTCACACATTGCAAAGGTGTTGTTATGCAGAATGTGAGCTGGTAGGAAAAATATGGTCATATAGACTAAATTACAAAAGAGGAAGAAAATAAGATCCTGATGCTACAAAGACTTATGCCTGTGCTTAACTTTATGCGCCATGAGAAATCCAATTGACGTGACTGGAACTACTCTCAGTGTAAAATTAAGCACACACAGGTCTTGCCAGGATCAGGACCTAAAACATGCCTCCTTCCTCATGGATAAGTGTGATTGGCCAGGACAGAGCTAATGAGCTGCTGTGGGCTCAGTCAGCACTGTCCTGCTACACAGGCAATAGAGCCCAGCTCAGTTAGGTGCTAGGGTTTCCACCTTTGAGGTACAAAAAACGGGACATCTAGGATGATCATGAGCTGATAAAACTGGACAGCTGGCAATGCCTACTGAATACCCTCAGATATTTCCCAGGACAGCTACCTCAAAAAAGGGGTAATTCTGGGAACGCCTGGACAAGTGGCAACCCTATGTGCTGGCTGAGAAGGAGAGGAGGTCTCCAGCTCTTCTTCTGTAAGGGAAGCTTGGCTAGGGCCAGGAGCTGCTAGAGAGACTGCTGCCTACCAGAGCAACTAAGGTAGGCCTTATGTGGAACTACTCTTGTGATTTGCTACCAGTGCCTTGCCTGTTACTGGGCAACACTCCTGCAAGTGGTGCTCCACCTGAAGGGTACAACAACTAAATAAAAACTTGTGCTCCTGACTGTAGTCCCAACCAGCTGCAGGCCCAGGAGCGACCCCATCACAGTAAGTATATTCAGTGTTTTTTTTCAATTAGTGACATAGCAGTAAAAAATTGATGTGCAAGTGCTGGTGGAAAAGAATTTGGGATGCTATTATTATGCTTGAACTGTACTGAGCACTTCCTACATGATTACTGGGTACCCTCCTATTACAATCAACCTGAAAATATTGGGCTTGTTCTAGGACAAGTGTTTCATTTAACTGAGTGTGTTCTCACTTACCAGATTAAAGGGAAATGTCCAGATTAGTATGCAGAAAGGACATACGCAAATGCTTTTTATCACAAGGTGTTTGTTGGAATGCTCTGCTATTGCAAATTTAAAGCAGCCCATGGAAGGAAGGAAGGAAGGAATGTCAACATGAAAGCAATGCCTGGTGTACAAAAATACCAGCACTAGAGAGCAGTTTCCTAGAAGGATGGACAATGTGGGTCTGATTCTACATATTGCTAAGTGCCATCAATCCCTGTTGACATCAGTGGAAGATGAGAGGATTTGCCATCTGGCAGGATCAAGCCCTACGTGACATTTCCCCTGGCTGATAGCAAACCTCATCAAATACAAGCATAAGAAAAACTGAAATATAATTTGAGAAGCATAAAACCCACCGCCAACCCTATAATACAAATAATTTTCTTTTTTTATTTAGTCAGAGGAATACGTTATCTGACAGCTCATATGGACAATAATAAGCAACATGGTTTTTAGTATGACAGTCTTTGATTCCTCTTCTAGTTTGCTGTTCATGCAAGTTCACATGACCCTGAGTCATTTGTGGTGTGTGGAGTGGCCAAGTTTTGAGCTGGCTGGTGAAAGTCCACAAGTGCTTTTTTCCCAAATGACATCAGAATGTGCAGGTTTGTGAAGAGTTGGTCTTTTGATCACAATGTTCCCTCTGTAAACCCATTCTGAAAACGTAAATCTTTATCGCTTTTCCGTCGTCTTATGCTGCACCCATCACTGTAATATCTGGGTCCGTTTCTGGAAGCAGACAAAGGTTTGACACCAAGGTGGCAAACTCCAAACCCCTAGAAGGAACAACTTGGGGAAAACTCCCAAGGGGGAACTTATAGGGCATTTTCACCTTGGGCCCCCTCCTGTGGGTTTTTCTGTGGAAGGGGATGATCGCCTCCTCCCTCCCCTGCATTGTGATTGCTCAGCCTCCCCTTCCTCCTCTTTTTTTTTTCTCTCTTAAATGTCTTTTAGAGCAGCTCTCTATACTCAGTAAGCTGGAACCATTGATTATCATACACAACAGTGTATCGGTGCAGAGAGGGCACAACTGGGGTATCCACTGGTCCCTTGAAAATAAAGCTGAAATTTTAGCAGCAAAAGTGAATAATGTATCTTTAGTTCAAATGAATGTTGTTAATGCAGGGAAAAATATCATAGTTGATCCGTGTTTTTATATGCAAAAGAAAAATGAAACTCTGGAAAACATCTGCTTAAACTAAAACTTGAGAGATTGGGTTTAATCAAAGGATCTGGTGGGAATAGATGGGCTTAACTCATTGGCCCAAGGTAATTTCTTCTTTAACTGTATTGATATCCCTGGAGTTAAACCAGGGACAAGTTTGCCTTTTGATTATATTTTTGTTACCTGCAAGTTTGTAGCTAAAGTGTTTCTCCAAAAACTTAGAAAAGATTCCAGGTTCTTTGGGAGAAATGTTGTCATACTTCCATAATAGCATCAGAAGGCTAAACATCTGAGGAACAGATTTGGTCAGGAACAAAACCTATACTTTGATCATTTCTTTTGAAATGATCTATGATGAAAAGAGTAAATTGGAGGCAAACAAATGAAGAAGAAGTGAAGTTAAAATTTAAGAAGATGCACATTTCCCCGTTTGGCAAGTTTGACTCAAACACATAGCTGAATGTTTGTGGTACTAGAATACACATTTTTAAGATGAATGCTGAGGTGGCCATATCCCATCCATGTAAAATGAAAATATTCCAAATTTGAACCACCACATGTTTCTTAATTATAGTGATGTAAAGAGTATCTTGGACGTAAATTGAAGCTTAGATGTAAATTATTTCAAAGTTGTGATAAAGACCAAGACTCTGGCCTTGATAATGAATCCATGATCACTCATTTGCTTGTCGGAGGGTATTTTGAAATTATTAGCTAATTTCTTGTTATAACTCATGACAAGAATGGTTATGATTCAATTTGAGGGGTGAAATCCTGGCCCCCATTTAAATCAATGAGAGTTTTGCCATTGACATCAATGGATTTCACTCAAGATGTTTGTTTTTCCTTTGATCTTATAGTTTCTCTTTGTTTGTGTGTGACTCGTGTAAGGGAAGGGAAGGAAGAAACTCGATCCCCAGATTACTTATACAATATAAGAAAATACAGTTTAGATCCTATGTGTAGCTAAATATATTTTCTTACTTTTTAGGTGTCTCTTAATACAAAAATGAAATTGAGTTATGATACTTGACTATGATCTTACATTTTATGTAATGCGACTAACACATATAGTCGCACAAATTTCATTGGACTTCTCTTATTGTACAAACCACTTTATATATTGACTGATAATAGGTGAGAATCACATTTCCCATAACTTGTACTTGCTCATACACAAGAATTTTAATCTTCAGCTCTCAGAGCTCTTCACAAACATTTGTAAAAAGAAAAGGAGTACTTGTGGCACCTTAGAGACTAACACATTTATTTGAGCATAAGCTTTCGTGAGCTACAGCTTACTTCATCGGATGCATTCAGTGGAAAATACAGTGGGGAGATTTATATTCATAGAGAACATGAAACAATGGGTGTTACCATACACACAGTAACCAGAGTGATCACTTAAGGTGAGCTATTACCAGCAGGAGAGCGGGGGGAGGGGGAGGGAGGGAACCTTTTTTAGTGATAATCAAGGTGGGCCATTTCCAGCAGTTGACAAAAGCATCTGAGGAACAGTGGGAGATGGGAGAGGGAATAAACATGGGGAAATAGTTTTACTTTGTGTAATGATCCATCCACTCCTAGTCTCTATTCAAGCCTAAGTTAATTGTACCCAGTTTGCAAATTAATTCCAATTCAGCAGTCTTTCGTTGGAGTCTGGTTTTGAAGGTTTTTTGTTGCAGTATTGCTACTTTTAGGTCTGTAATCAAGTGACCAAAGAGATTGAAGTGTTCTCCAACTGGTTTTTGTATGTTCTAACTCTTGATGTCTGATTTGTGTCCATTTATTCTTTTATGTAGAGACTGTCCAGTTTGACCAATGTACGTGGCAGAGGGGCATTGCTGGCTCATGATGGCATATATCACATTGGTAGATGCGCAGGTGAACGAGCCTCTGATAGTGTGGCTGATGTGATTAGGCCCTATGATGGTGTCCCCTGAATAGATATGTGGACACTGTTGGCAACGGGCTTTGTTGCAAGGATAGGTTCCTGGGTTAGTGGTTCTGTTGTGTGGTGTGCGGTTGCTGGTGAGTATTTGCTTCAGGTTGTGGGCTGTCTGTAAGCAAGGACTGGCCTGTCTTCCAAGATCTGTGAGAGTGAAGGGTCGTCCTTCAGGATAGGTTGTAGATCCTTGATGATGCGTTGGAGAGGTTTTAGTTGTGGGCTGAAGGTGATGGCTAGTGGCGTTCTGTTATTTTCTTTGTTGGGCCTGTCCTGTAGTAGGTGACTTCTGGGTACTCTTCTGGCTCTGGCAATCTGTTTCTTCACTTCAGTAGGTGGGTATTGTAGTTGTAAGAATGCTTGATAGAGATCTTGTAGGTGTTTCTAGCTATCTTAGGGATTGGAGCAAATATGGTTGTATCGTAGAGCTTGGCTGTAGACAATGGATTGTGTAGTGTATCCTGGATGGAAGCTGGAGGCATGTAGGTAAGTATAGCGGTCAATAGGTTTCCGGTATAGGGTGGTGTTTATGTGACCATCGCTTATTAGCACAGTAGCGTTCAGGAAATGGACCGCTTGTGTGGATTGGTCTAAGCTGAGGTTGATGGTGGGATGGAAATTGTTGAAATCATGGTGGAATTCCTCAAGGGCTTCTTTTCCATGGGTCCAGATGATGAAGATGTCGTAGTGCAAGTAGAGTAAGGGTGTTAGGGGACGAGAGCTAAGGAAGCATTGTTCTAAGTCAGCCAGACCGCACCACACGATCCATTGTCTACAGCCCTACTGACTGCTATTCCTACCTACATGCCTCCAGCTTTCATCCAGACCACACCACACGATCCATTGTCTACAGCCAAGCTCTTCTTGTCAACTGCTGGAAATGGCCCACCTTGATTATCACGAAAGCTTATGCTCAAATAAATTTTAGTCTCTAAGGTGCCACAAGTACTCCTTTTCTTTTTGCGAATACAGACTAACACGGCTGCTACTCTGAAACAAACATTTGTATTATCTCTATTTTACAGATCAGCAAACTGAGAAACAAAATGGTTGAGTGATTTGCCCAAGATCATAAAATGAGCCAGTGGCAGAGTTTGGGAGTAAAATCTTGTTTCCTGACTGAGGGTTTGTCTATATGAACACTTTGTCAGCAGTAAGCTGCATAGAACTCTACCACCTGCCATGCAGTAACTGTCCATGTGGACCCTGCTTCCAGGTTCCATTGTATTCTTTGATTTACTCTGCTTTGAAACAGGAGTAGGTCAAAACACACTACAGCTTTTTAGTGTGTGGCAGCCAAGTCTGTGTGAACAGTTAGGGTGTGGCAGCCTAGTGCAAGGTAGATTTACACTGCAGTTTGCTGCTCACTGCTTGTTCATATAGATAAGCTCTCAGTCTCTCTGGCTCTAGCTATTAGTGCTGCTTATAATCATTATTCCCACCAATGAAATGCTGTCACTTCTGGATTGAAAAGCAGAAACTGTTAAACAGAGCACAACCACACTACTTGACAATTGGAACAGGAATTGAAAAATACCATATCCAATTGAAACAATGCTTAGTGATGATACAGAATTAGAATGAACCATGGCTGCTAGTAAAATTTTTGATCTTTGTTTCTTCTGTGTTTTTTAAAGTAGAATATTAACGTTTCCTCTCCTCCCCACTGAACTGTGGAAACTGCAGAACAGTTAGGGCCATTTCATTTTACACATTCTCTCTCTCTCGCTCTCTGACACACGCTTACCCTCTCAAAAAAAAAGAATTGAGAAATATAAGGAGGATATCTGTTGGCTTATCTTGGTGCTGTGAATGTGAAATTTGCTCTGGATAACAGTGGGCTGTATTGTTCGTTTAGTATTCATTTTATGATGCATGGTTTTTCTTTTTCCTCAACGAACTATTCATCTGCATAATATGCCCTGATGGCCATTTTCTCTCCCTTTTCTCAGCTGAGAGGCAGACTTGCTGGTGTCAGCTGTAAAACAGCAGTTTGGCTTCTGCATGGTAGAATATTAAATTTTTCACATGGTAGCTTAACTGAATGCAATTTCCTGTCTGCTGAACGCACCAAGACTGGGACCTTGCTCCCACTGAAGTGAAAGGCAAAACTCTCATTGACTTCCATGGAACAAGATCGAGCCCTAGATGCCAATGAGCTGAAATGGAGCCCTTCTAAAATAGCCTGTACATGAAAATAATATTAAACTTTCATTTGAGGGGTGGTGTCATTTATATTATGACAGTGCTTATGGGTCCCAACTGAAAACAGACCCCCATTATGCCAGGCACTATATACATGCAGTAAGAGGCAGTTCCTGACTCAGTATCTAAATACACAATACAGACAAAAGGTGGGAGGGGTGGAAAGGGAGAGAGAGCTGAACTGACAGAGCAAGGTTGCATAGCAGATCACTGGCAGAATGAGGACTAGAACCTGCGTCTCGACTCCCAATCCTATCCTAACCATTGGACTGTACTGCCTCTCAGTACCTTTAAGGGGAAGGCTGGTCATTCAAAACAGTGTGTGCCCATCATAATTAAACACGTGATAGTTAAATGTCAAACTGTGTTTTCAGGATCTTGCCCTAAGTCACTTGTCCGTGCTCGCACAGGAACCCTATGGCAGGAACAGAAATAGAACCCTGCTTTCTTGATTCTGAGTATTTTGTCTTAACCAAAAACCATCCATCTTCTCAGTATTAGTCAGCACATGTTCATTATATTATTTTAGCAAACCATACCCCTTCAAGTTCTTTCCTTCCCTATTAACTCTTATTGGGGAAACAGGATGATCTCTCTTTTCTCTATAATTTATTATCTTCCTAGCTTGGCATAATCACAATCTGGCTTTCCCAGTGCCTACCTTCCTCTATATCAGCATCCTTCTGGGCTGACCAATCATGGTTGGGAATAAAATTGAAAACCGAGGCATGGGGGAGTTGAGTCCTATGCTTCCAAATTCAGGACAAGTTCCTTGATATTACCAAAGATAGTCTGCCTGGTAGCATACAGTCCCAATGGTCCAGCAGGAGCATCTTTCATAACTATCTTCAGTGAGCACTTGTGATGTCAGTGGAAAGTAATGAGGCCTCTCTAATGTATCTATTCTCCTCTTTGGCCTAGAAGAGTTGCTAATGTTGAGGGCAAATTACTGCCTCTGAAGCTAAGAGCCATATGCTCTAAAATGCATCTACATAGCTGGACAAAAAATTCACAAAGAAAATATTTGTTCGTGAGGTGTCAGAAATATGTACAAAATGGAATAAAATCCTTGAACATTCATTTTTTTGATGAAAAATTCATGTGAACCCTTTTGCCATGAAGCATCCAATTTCTAGAACTTTCTGGGTTTCCTCTATCCCAGGGGTCAGCAACCTTTCAGAAGTGGTGTGCCGAATCTTCATTTATTCACTCTAATTTAAGGTTTTGCGTGCCAGTAATACATTCTAACAATTTTAGAAGGTCTCTTTCTATGTGTCTATAATATATAACTAAACTATTGTTGTATGTAAAGTAAATAAGGTTTTTTAAATGCTTAAGAAGCTTCATTTAAAATTAAATTAAAATGCAGAGCCCCCTAGATCGGTGGCCAGGACCCAGGCAGTGTGAGTGCCACTGAAAATCAGGTTGCGTGCCGCCTTTGGCACGCATGCCATAGGTTGTCTACCCCTGCTCTAGCCTAAATTTATGTGGAGTTTGGCTATTTCAAGGTTGGTGTATAGCCTGCTTCAACTGTATAGGAGCCAGTGTACAGTGAGTTTTAATATGTTAATTGTGGGATTTGTGTATTGCTCCCCTGGCAGTCCTTACAGCAGTACACAATTCACAAAAATCAGTAAAGCTTTGGGGAGTACAATAGTGAGGAAGATGCTATTGAGGGAGAACACTGGTGGGATCCTGATGAGAATCAGTCTAGCTTATCTGCTGCCACACCTTAAAAATAAACAGTAGCAATAACTATTATTCCCACAGTCTTCAACTTGTTGCCCTCATCCCAGCTGCACACAATTCTAGTTTAAAATCATGCACACCTTCACTGGCATGCATAAGATGCAAGGGGAGCCAGATGGCACATGTCCCCAGCTGTTCCTATCCCCAACTGCCCGGGTGTCTGTCGTTGTGTATGGGCCTGTAAATGCAATGTGCTATAAGTATGAGTGACTTTTTCTCACTGTGCTGTCCCTCCCTGGCTTATCTCCACAAACCAAAATGACCAGGGATGTGACACATCACATCTGCTTATCGTAGTGACCAAAACCATTGTAAGATTCTCCTTGGCATAAACACTCCTGCAGAGAATCCTGAGTAAATAGATAAACACTTTCCCCATCAATATTTACTTCAGCAACTTTATTGAAGTAATTTAACTATACTTGTTCCCCTTGATGTATTCACTTCCCATGCATTTTACAGCTTACAAGTTTGCTATCAAGAATGTTTAGGAAAATGATGACATTAAAGCAATTATTCAATATTTCTATGAAATAAATCTCTAACTCATAAATGAGCATGGTCATCCAGAAAACTTAATTATAATACTGAAGCATATCCAATAAGGGAAGAGAAGATATATGTGGCCAACCAAATCTAAACACCACCTTTCTAATTCCTGATTATTAAATACACCCTCCAACTACTTGTAAAAAGTCTGTAGAGCAAGAATTTGATGCTATTGTTATTTGTCAAACTCTTTACAATAATATATGTGAAAAGAAAGGGCAAACTGTTTGTGGGCAGAAAAATGTAAAACTCGTTGAATAAATTATTCTATGTTCTTTTGGTCCATTTATGCTGTAAGTGGTTCCATTTTGACAGTCCCTCCCTATTCAGCAAAGCTCTTGTGCATGTGCTTAAGCCTCATTGACTTCTGTGCAACCTATGTACTGTGATCAAAGTTCACCTTAAGTACTTTTCTCCATAGGGATGGAATTAAGAATGTGCTTACATGTTTTGTTGAAGTGGGGCCATATTTCTTTATGGTTTCACTCATTTATATGGAGGGAGCCTTCAGAAGGCATGTGTGTCACACTGGTGGATATATCTGTCAACTTATGAATTCCATTTCGGTTTTGTGAATGCCATGTTATATTTCATTCTGCCTTTTGGATGTAACTTTTAGTGTGGCTTTGAGCATTCGTCCTGTAGCAGGAACCTGACACCGAGTGCTGAAGCTATGTCTGGAAAGCTGGGACAGAGCAGTCAAGGACCATCAATGTTGACCACATCCAACAATTTAGGGTTGACTTCATGCATAGCTTCAGATGGTTGCACATGCCCAAGTCTAAAAGATTTGGATATGGACTGGAATTGGGCTGAAATCAAAATTCTGAATCCAACCATCCCCATAACCTGAGGCCATTAAAAATCTCAGCCTGAATCCACATTTTGCTGAGGTCACATGATGTGCCTGGCCAAAGTACAGTACAAAGACCTTGTACCTTGGTGCCCATGGCTTTTGTGGTTTAAGCCTACCTCTAATAGGGACCTGTATAATACATTTAGATTGCTGCTGCTTTAAGTTGTAAGTCAAACTCTTACTAATAACTTTGACTGTATGACAGTTGTTGTGACTGTGGTTCATTTTCTGTATGCACCCAAAAAGAAACAAATACTGCACTAGATGGAATAATAACTTTTCTCTCTCTTATTCACAGGATTCAGACAGCCCCTGTGTTCACAGCTTTCTTTAGTATGCCTTTTATTCGAAGAAAGTAAAAGCGTTTTGTAAAATTGGGACTTATAAGAGAAATAAATCTCCCTATTGTTCTCTTGGGGCACAACTGTTCTAAACTGTAATCCTGGGAATTGAAACAGGTTTCCTCTCACAATAACATTTATATTTGTTTCCTGACATTCTATCCGTTATAATGGGAGCTTCTTCAGCTGACAAAGGGAAAAATTAAAATTGCTGAGGAGTTCTGCCATTACAATATTGGGAGCTCTCGTGCCCTGGCTTGGTTATCAACTAACACCAATGTTGGATAAAGTATTTTTTAAATCCCTTTAATATGTTACTTGATGCAAAGATCCAATGGATCTAACCCTTATCCCTCTTCCTTCTGTATTTAATTTTCCTGTCCCCCACCACTTTCTTCCCTCTGCTCTCAAGCTCCTAATTGTTGGCTTTGTAAAAGGGAATCCTATTAACAATCTTATCTGTTTTTACTTAACGACTGACACAAAAGGATGGATCAAATGATTTGAGGGAGAGGAAGAAGGAGCTTGTAGGAAAGAGTGGAGGGAAGACTGAGAGTCAGGAGAACTGAATATTTCCCCCAGCTCTTCAATAGACTTCTGTGACTTTGGGCAAGTCATTTGCCTCTGTGTGCTTCAGTTTCCCTGCCTGTAAAATGGAGATAATTCCCTATCTCACAGCAGGGTAGCAAAGCTATATTGCATGTATGTCAGGCTGAGATTCTTTAGCAGAAGGCTTTAGAAAAATACAAACTAGGGATTCAAACTCCACACTCAGTTGTATGGGTATGAATTGTGAATAATTCCATTGTGGATAAGAGTGTTACTCCAGACTGCCACATGTGTAACTGAGAACAGAGTTTGGCCCTTTATTGATAGTAGATATTTCTCTTTCTCTAATAGCTGTGATTCAGTCAATTAAAAAGTTTTAAATCCAGAGTGCCAAAAATGTCACTGTGGATGTGAATAGGTCAGACATACTCATTGTCGCTGTCATAAGAATATTCAGTTCCAGTGGAGATAACATGTGGCAGATTCAGATGTGAAAATCCAGGAGTGGAAGTTATTTTTGCACTGTTTATTTTTGCAATGATAACCCATGCCATGTTCTTCTGCACATATTGCAAACGATTCAGTTGTCATTCAGGAAAACCACTTGTATTCTGTATTAACTTTTCCTTTGCTTGCTATGCACCTATGTATCATACCTATTCTAGGAGGGTGGTGAAGCACTGGAATGGGTTACCTAGGGAGGTGGTGGAATCTCCATCCTTAGAGATTTTTAAGTCCCGGATTGACAAAGCCATGGCTGGGATGATATAGTTGGCGGTGGTCCTGCTTTGAGCAGGGGATTGGACTAGATGACCTCCTGAGGTCTCTTTCAACCCTAATATTCTATGATTCTATTCAGTGAAGCTGAAAAGCACTGTAAGCTCTTGCTAGGGAAACCTGGTCTTCAGCATACAAGAGAATTCTGTACTGAAGCTGTAAGTAAATAACACAAGGAGAGACAAAGCACCAGGAGAAATTTTTCAGCGGAAGAAACAGGCATGTGAAAATGGCCATCTGCTGGATGCAACAACAGGGTAAGCAGCTCATGTGAAAGAGCTGCCAACAGCAGGAACATCTGTAAGGGTCTCTGTACTGTTTCAGAATCACAATGTATTTGTTATTATACACTGAAGAGTATTTTTGGCAGAGTTTTGTCACAGAACCTTGCAGAATGGACTCCCTGGGGACAGAGTAACAATTCTGGACCGAGGATACCTGACCCCTCTTGTCAATAGCTGCAGAAGTGATGCAGAGCTGCTATTCGCATGTTTTTTCAACATTTGCATCTCCTTTTGAAATTAACTTTTTCTGTTTTAGGACTATTAAGGTAGTTCCCATGCTCTAGTAGTCATAGGCTGTGGATAGTGATAGACATAACCTCTGTCTGGACTGCTTATAATCTGAGAACACAACAGCTAAAAGACAAGGATAAAAATAAATACAGGTTTGCAAAACAATCGACTCTTAGCTGTTTGTTTACCTCAGTATTGTTAAGTGGCTAATTTCTTGTAAGCATCACGGGAAGAATTGGGTCTAGAGGAGGGATCTGAAGGAGCAAAGGGTTAGTGGCTTTATAGCGTAGTTCAGGATGGGCATTCAATGCATATGGGGCAGTGTAGGGGGAAGAAAGCTGAGGGGCAGTTGCAGAGAAAGTAGACAAGCATGAGGTTGAGGCTGGCATTGCTGGAGCAGGATGGGCAACACAGTAAGAGACCAGAATGGATAAGCTGGGAGGCGGAGATTTATGAAGGGCTTTGAAGGGGAGCATAAGAAGCTTGAAGGTAAAGCAGTGGCGGAGGGAGAACCAGTGGAGCAATTCAAAGGAGGCAAAAGGAAATATGGTCAGAGTCAGGCAAGATAAATAACGTAGTACTTGCACTTTGTACAGTCTGGAGAGCTGATGGGGGGTATCAAGGAGAAGCTCCCATTGACATCGGGGAATTACTGAATTCTTCATACTTTTGAAAGCCAGGCCACTTACTAAGTACCCAAATAGGGTCTGAAGAGCATAATTTTAGGCACCCATTTTTTTAAAATCTTGGTTGTGCTCAGAAACTCTATAGTAGACAATATTTACCATTAGATTTCATTGTATCTTTAAAAACATATTATATAACCATGAACAATATATTTAAGGGCAGCTGGGGGAAGAGCCTGGGACTGGAAGAGCCAATTCTGCCAGTGACTTGCTATGTGACCCCAGGAAACATGTTTAACCTGTGTTTGTGTTCCTCATCCATTAATAATGCTTTTCCAACTTTGAGGTCTACAGATGAAACCTCTAGAGAATTGCAATGTATTAGTATAGTCAGAGTCCTACAGTTAGTTGCCTTAGTGTTTCAAAAAGAAACCCCAGTTTTGATTCATTCATAACTTTCTGTAATTCTGACATACCAGACTGAAATTTTAGACTAGGTCTCTGCCCAATGTGGATTATTTTTTAGAGGTTGAGTGAAAATGGTTAAGCTATTTTTGAGTATAAAGAGAGGTGTGTGGGGGGAAATACATTGTCACCATTATATAAAATGAAAAATTTTTGATTAAACAGTTAGAGGTCACAGGCTGAAGTTCTGCAGACAGAGAAGATGGAGTGTTCCAGTGAAAGCTGGCTACAATTTGATCAAGTTATGAGCCTTTGAGACCATAGTTTTCAGTAGTTCCAACCCTAATGGTGCTTTTCATCATGATCCACCAACATTCCAGGCGCAGGCCGGCTGCACTGCACATGTCTGTGTGGCTAATTTGACTGTATAATAAAAAAAAATATGGAAAAATTAAGAAAATTGTCCATTAATTCAAAAACTTCTTGCTGTTCCAATTTTGGCCCTGGTGCTACAAATGACCTGAGACCTATTTAATTTAAATTAAAATAGGATTGCTCATGTGAGTAAAGTTATGTAAAGTAGTGTTACAGCATTAAAAGTTTAATGATTAAAATAATGTAGTTTATTATTTATAACGTGTGCATTTATCTATGATACCAAGGAAATGTCTCTGATTTTAGAACAAAAATGACGACACTTCCCTTTCACCTCAGACCACAGGGCTCTAATCATGGAGGGCCAGCATTATCTGATTTGGTCTGAACATGAAAAGGCAAGATCCTTTCTGTGGGCCAAATTGTATCCTTGGATGCGCACACAGAATTTGTCGTGACTTCAATAGGATCCCCATGTGCGTAATGAAAGGCAGAATGCTGTCCTCATGTTTTTGGTTAGATTTCCATGGTGGTACACTATGAAGGAAAAATGTATCTCCTTTATGGTTCAGAGATGCCCAGAAAACAGCCACCCAACCAATCCTGAAATTTCACCACTGTGCTTCCAGATTTGTATGGAAAGCAGTGCTTCATAATCTCTTATTTGTTTTAGTCAAATTATGAAGGAGGGGAAAAGTTCCTTTTTAATTGTCTTGCTTATGTTCCAGTTTTTCATAAACCCAGCGCTTCAAAAGTCTTATAAGAAATATTTACTTCAAGTTACTGAGAGGCATAATTTTAGTGCTTCTGTAAGGCACCAGCTTGATATCCCGGGACACTGCAATCCTTGCTCATGGAACAAGTACACAGTAGGGACGGTGTCAGTGCAAGCTTCCCCAGGCTGACACACACCCAAATACTGGATTCTTCTCTGAATTCAACCTCTTTTGAAGTTCACCCATCTCTGATCAGGCTATTTTACTATCAGGGAAAGGTCTAGTCAATATGAAACATTTTAAATGCCAGTTTTTATTTTTTAAATAGTGTGCTATCTGAACAAATAGATGTGAAACGATGAAAAGTTCCAGAGAGCTGTGCTAACATGTATTTTAAACATTTTTTTAAAGTCAGGATGAAAATGACGAGCATTGTTTATTTTTTTTAAACCTTTCCCCCTCTTTGAAGTCTCACTTCCAGTGATTGTAAAATATTATACAATACTCATACTCATTAGTATCAGAGTCATGCTCTTTGGGGTCTTTTTGGAAATCTAGTTGAAAAACAAAGATTAAAATATTTAGTTTGTGGGGGGGAATACTATGATTTCATTTTATTACATCCTCATTTGAGCTGTGCTGGCAACAGTGTGAAAGATGCTCATGGAAAATATTCTTCTAATGGACAATTATGTTGTCTTAGTAAGGAGAAAATCCAGAGTAACAAAATTTAGTTCAGAAATTACTCTGGATTTACATTGGTCTATGTCAGGGTTCCTTCCACACTCTAAACTCTAGGGTGTAGATGTGGGGACCCGCATGAAAGACCCCCTAAGCTTATTCTTACTAGCTTAGGTTAAAAACTTCCCCCAGATACAAACTTTGCCTGGGCCTTGAACGGTATGCTGCCACCACCACGCATTTAAAACAAAGAAAAGGGAAAGAGACCACTTGGAGACGTCTTCCCCCAAAATATCCCCCCAAGCTCTACACCCCCTTTCCTGGGGAAGGCTTGATAATAATCCTCACCCATTTGTACAGGTGAACACAGATCCAAACCCTTAGATCTTAAGAGCAATGAAAAATCAATCAGGTTCGTAAAAGAAGAATTTTAATTAAAGAAAAGGTAAAAGAATCACCTCTGTACAATCAGGATGGAAAATACTTTACAGGGTATTCAGATTCAAGACACAGAGGATCCCCCTCTAGGCAAAACCTTAAAGTTACAGAAAATAGGAATAAACCTCCCACTTAACACAGGGAAAATTCACATAAAATAAAAGATAAACTAATCCGCCTTGCCTGGTTTACCTATGCTGGTTGCAATATTGGAGACTTGGGTTAGGATGGGTTGGAGAAGGTGGATTTCCATCTGGCCTCTCAGTCCCAAGAGAGAACAAACACGTAAACAAAGAGCTTGGGTCCCCCTGCTTGCCGCCGTGCCCCGGGGTTGTGAGCATGAGGAGTAGGAGTGAGACAGAGAGAGAAGGTACTGGGATTTGTTGAAGAGAGAGGACTAGGAAGTAAATTTCAAGTCAGCTCTGCATCTGGCAAAAGCAGATTTATAGCAGAAAAGAGGAAAAAAGAACTTGGAGCATCTGACTGAATGGGTATCTCACAAGCAGCAAGATTTCACAATCCCATAGTGCAGTTTGTAAATTCTAGCGCACCCCTGAAGTTTTAAAGATGCAAAACAAATAGCAACCGTATCCATCAAATTATTCCTCAAGTATGTCACCTGATTCCAGCTCTCAAGATATTAAAGAGTAGGGAAAGCAGAGCCCACAAAAAACACCCTAAAGCACAGACCCCAGGTCTGGAGGTGTCCTGACTACCTCCTCAAGGGGACAACACATCATGTAGGGGAAGAGGCTTATTGTAGGAGAAGGGGTTATGTGGTGTGAAGAGGTCATGAGGGCCTGCTGGAATGAGTGGATGGGAAGGTTCAGAGATTCAGAAAATCTGGGTGAGATTTGGATCAGCCTCAGAGAGCGAGAACAAGTGTGTGAATATGTGAGAGATTTTGGTATTGTCTGACGTAAATGTTGACGACACCGGAAATATTTGCCTGGTTTGAATGGGATTATAGTGACTCTCTGAGGCAGCGTGCTGTGGCTCTGCTTACCATCTCCGACCTCCCAAGAGTTTAGAGGGATTTTTGTGAGATTTTTTGCACGTGTTTGGTATCCAGCGGACTATGGAGATGTTCTTATCGTTTAAAAAGCAGCCAAATGTGCTTGTCAGGCAAGTTTTTGGGGAGTTCTACCATCTGTAGTGAAAATCTTCCACACTGTAAGCTTTGAAACGCGCACACCTTACAGGCTGTGCTGCTGCTGTTGTTGTTTATTTTATTTATTGGCACTGGAGCCAAAACACAATTAGGAGAGCCTTGACTGACTATAATGATCATCGCTTTACATGATGCTCTTTCACTCTTTGTGTGGCTACTTGGCTAGGAGAAAAACTTTTTTTTGATCCAGACTGGGGAGTACATGAGAAGTCACACTATCGTTTCGGCATCTTTATTATTGGTGTGACAGTAGCACCTGGAGGCCCAAACCAAGACCGGGATGCCATTGTGCTAGACACCAATGAAGAGAGTGTGAGGCAGTAACTATCTTGAAGAGCTTACAATCCAAATACACAAAGTGTGTGTGTGTGTGTGTGTGTGTGTGTGTGTGGCACAGAGAGGTGAATAAATTTGCTCAAGGTCACACAGTGGGGTTGTGACAGAGCTAGGAATAGAACCCAGGTCTCCTAACTAACAACCCAAAGCCCTATATGCTAGGTCACACATCGGGCCTCTTTTTGCAGTACTGTCATTGGTTCATAACGTTTGTGAAGCTGTTTGTTTATTTGTATATGTGCAAGAGGCAGAGGCGCACAGAGGGTTAAACTACATATCATATATTTGTCTCTCCTAACTTGCCATATGATCAGGTTAGACATAGACTGTGACAAACAGCACTACAGCACTACACATGGAATTGAATTCTATTGAAAGTGAATTTGGGGGGTACTCACCACCATGCATAGATTTCAGCAAGGAGATTATCAGCACATTACCAGATCAGGCCCAAAGACACAAAGCAGCCTTGAGTGGTACAGAGACGTGCTGGGTGTGTCTCCTTCTCTCCCCACCTTTGGTTGGTCATAAAAGCCCTGAAAAACTCCTGGTTACAAAGGCATCTCTGCCTGACAGATGCTTCCAATACTGTGACGGAAGCAGTATTGCAGACCATATGGAAAGTGCTCCGTGGACCACAAGTGGTCCATAGATCACTCCTTAAGTACCTCTGTGGTATTATTTGGTGAATTATATGGAATAAATTAAATAGACATCCTAATTTAAAGGGACATAGTCAACTTAACACACTTCTCTCTGAAAGTTTTGTAGCTACTGTTACAAGTAATTCCTTAGATTGCTAAACTTTAAGAGATCAGAAACAAAATGAAGTTTTCTCTTTATTTTTCCTCAGATTGATTAGTACATTTCAAAGTCAATTTAACTGTTTCCACTTAATTGCCAGTTAATAAATCATTTCCCTATGCTGCTAGGTAGGTTTTTCATACACCAACAGGGGAGTGAGATGTAGTTTTAGAAACGGGAGAATGTGATTGTAAAAAAGCACAAAAATTGTCAAAGAAACTAAGGGGCAGTACTTGTAACTATTTTTATGAAACTAAGCAGGTCATAATTTAACTGTGTCACTTTAAAGCATCTGTACAGAGGGACAAAATTAAGGTTTAGCCTTCAATGCTAACTCTATATTTAATGATTTTTGAGTGTTTGATTTCTCAGCTTCCATGCTTGTTCTTTTTTCATTGAATTTGACTGTTAAATAATTAATTCATGTTAGATGGTCATCCTTTCTACAAGAGCAAAGTGGGTGGGGGACCCCAAAGATAAAGAAATTGTTTGGAATCTGGAAACTATGAAGCTTAGTTTTTGTGTAAACCTAATGAGGGCAGATCCATTAATAAAAAGTAAGACATGAAAAAATCTGTGGGAAGCACACACAAGAAATCACTGTATTAAGTTCTTACTCCTGAACAAAGACCATATTCCCTGAAGTAGATTTGGAATAAGTGATTCCATATGATTTTCTGGAAATGACTTTCTGTTCAAGACCTTCTATCCTGAAATCAATTTCCATGAATGGAGCTGCCCTGCAACTTCTGTTCATTATTAAGGGAAAAAAGGGAAATTATCAGGTGCCCGCTTTATCAGTTTGGAATGAATGGCAGAATATTCCAAAGAGATTTGATATTTAGAAAGAGACATCTTCCAACTTTGCTTTGACAAGCATTTGGTCTGCTTCTATTTTTTGAGTCCTACCTCTATGCTAATCAAAAACTAAAGGGCCAAATTTATCTATAGTGAGCACAACACTCATTGGTTTCCACTGGGATTTGATGGTGCTCAGAACCTTGCAGAATCAAATTCAAACTTAGTAGACGTGTGAAATGGAGTTTCTTTCTAGCATCAATGGACAAAGCAGGAATTTGACTTAACACTATAGGCTAGAGGTGGGCAAACTACGGCCTGTGGAACCCTCCTGCCGGCCCCTGAGCTCCTGGCTTGGGAGGCTCGTCCCTGGCCCCTCCCCTGCTGTTCCCCCTCCCCTGCAGCCTCAGCTCACTGCGCTGCTGGTGCAATGCTCTGGGTGGCAGCACAGCTGCAGACTACAGCCTGACCCAGTGCTCTGTGTTTCGCGGTGGCGCGGCTGGCTCCAGCCGGGTGGCGCGACTGCCTGTCCTGGTGCTCTGGGTGGCGTGGCTGTAGCGCTACCAGCCACTGGTGCTCCAGGAAGCACGGTGAGGGGGCAGGGAGGTTGGATAGAGGGCAAGGGAGTTCGGGGTGGTGGTCAGGGAGTGGGGGCGATCAGAGGCGGGGAACGGGGGGTTGAATGGGGGCAGGGGTCCCAGGGGGGCAGTCAGGAAGGAGAGGGGGGTTGGATGGGGTGGCGGGGGAGGGGGACAGTCGCAGGCAGGAGTTCTGGGGGTGGTCAGGGGAAAGGGAGAAGGGGTGGCTGGATGGGGCAGGAATCCCGGGGGGCAGTCAGGAATGAGAAGAGAGGTTGGATGGGGCAGCAGAGGTCAGTTGGGGGTGGTCAGGGGACAGGGAGTAGGGGTGGTGGATGGGGCAGGAGTCCTGGGGGGGCTGTCGGGGCGAGAAGCAGTGAGGAGTCAGATAGGGTGTGAGGGCTCTGCCACAACCACAAATCCAGACTCCACTCCTGTAATCTCAATTTGAGGCACATGTATACAATGTTACTGTGTGTATGGTTACGTGTGCAAATGTGGGCAGGATTAGAACCTTATTTTTAATGAACCTTATTATTAGAAGTTCTTCTGTGAGACCTATGTTACTATTAGTGGATTTCCCTATATTTACAGTGATGTATAAACCTAATAATAAATTTGTAGAATTAAAGTACATGGTGGAAACAGTGGGGATTATTTTAGGCAATAACTATAAAATACTGCTGGTACTGAGCATGCAATTATAATACTTAATTGCTGAGATTAATCCAGTGTTTCTTTAAGAAATGTAGAGAATAAGTTGCTGAAGATAAGGAAATCTAAGTTTTCTTTTTCTACACTTATCTGTGAGGTCAGATTTATCCTGGCTCATCTGACCTCAAGTGGTCAGTTGTTATGCTGTTCAGTTGAGTTGGAGAAATATAGCAGCACCAGGTTTTCTTACTAGGCTGGCTGCATTATCAACATTGTATATTTGATCAATCAAATATGATGGTTTTCCAGTTTGCAAAAAGAAATAGGAAACAACTTCGGGAGGCTCCCTCTACAACAACACAAATAATACAGAGAAATGGAGATTTATGCTATGCACAGATTACTGACTGCAACTGGTTGTCACTTTTGCAGTGGGTTTCAGAAGAGGAGAGGTGGAAGGTTCCTGTGGGTTTGCATTGACCATTAGCACGCAAGAATGGCATCCTTTTTCTGTTGCCATTGCCACTTTTGTATTTAAGATGGGGTGGAGTGCTGCACATCTTTGAGGATGGTGGACCTGTTTTAAATATTCAGTAAATATCAGAAGTCCATTATATTTTTTCCAATTTAGGGATTAATCCTGCCCTCTGCAGCACAGGTAGGCAAGGGATGGGGGCAGGGTCTTCAGGGAGACGCTACTTGTTGCAGAAGAAACAGAGACATAGCCCTCCACAGCATGCAAGAGAAGAGGTAGAAAGATGACTGGTTAGCTTGCTGGTCAGGTTGGGGAGTCCGAAAGAGACAGTGTCAGCCTCCTCACCAAGCCACTTAGCGGTAAGCAGCAAGGCTAGTTGATGGTGAAATTTACTTCTGCTCAGAGCCGCAACAAAATGCTGGGCATTCCCTGAGCAACTCTCCATTTGTTGGCATGATTTGCACAGGAGATGGTACATTGGAAAGTAGCATCTGCTCATCAATTTGTGTTGGTCATAGTTGGATTTGGCCTATGATCCCAAATCCTGTCTGCAGCATAACCCACCTGTGAATGTATGTTGCCAATTGTCCTCTGTGCCGGAGCCACAGAGGATGAGTCTGTTACAGCCCCAATTACAGAGGCGTGGCTGTTAAGCTCAAGATATAGCAGTTTGTGCTTTGGATGGCCCTGCTTCAGTCCCTGGTGAGATAGTCAAGATAGTGTCAATTACATAAGATATCATGGACTTCTGCAGATCTGAAAGCATGAACTCCCTCAGCATCAGCTAAATCTCTCTCTCTCTCTCTCTCACACACACATTTATAGGTAAATAATGAATATAATGGGTGACATCAACTGACATATAGGAATATGTCACATAGTGTATAAGTTATTATGCACTGCAAACGTCTTCCTGATTCCAGCTCTTTAACAATAGAGTGCTTTGAAAAATATAATAGAGGGTCCTAAATTCTCATAGCTGCACAGAGTTTAGCCACAGACTCACACTGGTTAAAGTCTGTGGGGATTGTGTAGCTAAATTCCATTATCACTTGAAAATGTAGGAGAGAGAGTCAACCCAATTCGCTACTCAGCAATAAGGGACTTAAAGAGTGTTTTCATAGGACCTCTCACACTGACTTGTTCAACCCAGGACTCTGCAAATTGTAGATGTCTCATTCATATTATCTAATACTACCTACCAAATCCACCACCTTCTGGCTCACCATAACTTTTTCTTATCAATTGTTCCCATCACCTTTCTTTCAACACTATCCTCGTGCCTAATAGGACTGGCTGAATAAAGGAAACATGTATTTACAAGTACTTCATCAATGAAAGAACTTGCCAAAAATCATCAACAAATTATGCCTCAGATGCAGCACCTGTTTGAAATAACTCACTGACTTAGAAATTAATTGCCATCAATTCACTCGCACCAAGTCCTCATGTCACTTTACCTGCAGTTACACATGAAGGTCAGGTTACCATCCACCATTGGAGAACTTGAAGTCTAAACATTTGGGAGTCATTCCAATAGTGCCATGTAGCTGGTAGCCACATGTCTAGTTAGCCATGGAAAAGCTAAAAGAGCGGTCTTTCTGATCAAAAAGAGCATTGCTGTACCTTCTGTTACCAGGTGTCAAATGGTAAATGCTGTGAAGCTAAAACTATACTGCAAATTACAGGAAATACTCTAAGATCAGTAAAAACAAACTCATTGGAATATTTCTTCATTGTGTGCTTATTGCATTTCACTCAGCTTGTATGATAAAACTAGATGGATCACGTATAGCCTTCCCCCCAGCCCCTCCCAATTACTGAGGGTTCAATAGATCATTATTCCATTTTGGAATTTTTTATTCCAAGGAAATATTTATGCCCCATAATTGAATACCATCAAATTCTGAAACCAGTCGCCCACCCCTCACCATCACTTCCATAGCCAAGGGTTCCCTGATCATCTGTGCAACCTTCTGGGGGAAGAAGACCAGGTGGCCTTCTACTTTGTCCTTTAACTCTGTTCCCCTCTCATTTCCTCAAGAGTGTCTGGCTGGCTTGCATAACCCTCCCCCCACAATATCAAGAATAGCCAGATGGCACAGTCCCTGTGGTTCTAGGCCTCCCCCCTGTGTAAATTCAGGGTTCAGGTAACTTTTGGGCCAAATAGTATATGCTATGACCCTTTCCCCCACACCTGCAGCAATGGCACCAGAAATGCCTCCTGCCTTTAAGTACACTCTTGAGCTCAGGTAGCTCAGAGTCCACTGGGCTAAAGAATAACGTATTGCATTGTAAACTTCTGAATTGCAAAAATACCTTCTTTGTTTATATGGAAGGCATTTCTCTAGCACTCCTCACCACAGTGTACGAGAGCCATGTCCCATGGCAATCACATACACTAGCTATCATGGACCAACAGGGCTTATATTTATATATAGCCACCAAGTACTGGTATGGATGCAAAGATCTAATGCAGTGTAAATATGTGCAATAGGAAGTATTGTTACAACCCTCATTAATTTCATAGCAATATCAATAGCATCCAGGCTTATGGCCTCAGCAGAAAATATAAGATAACAGGTGTAGCATCATTTCTTGTCATTCTACAGTGTATAACAAACAAAGCTTCTTCATTTTTACCTTCACATTTCATTTTTGAATTCAGATCAGATGGCAGGGTCCTTTATGCTTCTGTAGTTTCAAACTGCTGTATTTTTGTTCAGAGCCTCTAAAGCACTTCTAACATAAATTGCTATTATGACTAATTCTTCAGGTGGATACCAGAGTTGTGTGGTTTTAGTGTGGCTGCCCTCTTTCTTTCCAACATTTATTATAGGACTGTATAGGAGAGAGAGGTTTTTTTCCTTTAAAAAGCTGCTAGTCTGTTTAAAAATACACTGTATTCTTTGTGAACATTACTGACCTCATGCTTCTGATATGGGAGGTAATGAGTTAAAGGAAGCAGCCTGAAGTCTGAAACAGTCAATCAAAAATCAGTGAGCTCAATCAGAAAAACATTCACAGAGAGAAGGGGTTTATTTCCAGTCTGAAGTGACGTTCACACCTTGTTTGCTTGGAAACATCTTGCTCTTTCAATGGCACACTTCAGTTGGTAAACAACTATTAAAATTCTGAGCAGATCTGCAAAGCTTGCAGGAAAACCTCAAAACAGCTGCAGTCTCCTTTCAGCAGATGGTAGTTAATAATAGTCTTTGTTCTGCAGGTTCTTCCATTTGCAACCACAAAATACAATAAACCCCACTTTTACCAGATCTTTCAGGCATAGGAAAAGGTGCAGATCTGACCCATGGGGAGCAAGTTGCATGGTAACAAAAAGCTATTTTTTTTAAAAGGCCATGTAGTGAAATTTCCTCCCTAACCTATTTTTTTATTAACCATGTATGTGTTTTTTCAGTAGTCTGAGATAATTTTGCTGCCTAAACATAAATCCTGTATAATTACAGATGGATTAACTGTGGTGTATTACCTTTATATAGTTTGTTCATCATGCCAGCATTTTCAGTGTGCAGAGATGTGCTACAAATCCTGTTGATGTGAGAAAAGGATATCATAGGCAATGCATCTGGGATTTCTGATTGAAAGAACAGTTCTATGTATGGCTCAATCCACTGACTGTGGGAAAGCTTTAAGGTTAGTGAGTTTATGTGAAAACTGGTGCACACTAAAATGCTGACAATATTCCATAGCACATATTGCATATCCCCCACACAGACAAAAAAGCTGCTTTTGACATTGTCTGGCAGTCACTGAATATGAGGAATTAAGTGGCTCTCCTTTATGCTGAGCACCAGTGAATAAGCTGTCCTGAAAAGCTTACAATCTAAACAGACAAGACAGACACGGGTGCGGGAAAGGGTAGAACTCACAAGCAGAGTGAACAATGTGATAGCAGCAAATGGCATATTACTGCCCCAATTTTTTTGTTTGGTGGGTTCGGTTAAAAGGGGATTAACTAAATGGGACGAAAAGGGAATGGAGAGAGCACATTGAAGGGAAGAGGGATAATAGGCGGCGGGAACAGGGCAGGGCAAAGAGAGTAAAGGTATGTCTATGTTTCAGCCACGGGGTGTGAATGGGACGCTCACGTAGACATACCTGCACTGACTATACTCTCGCTACATACAAGCAATTATGCAGCCTGGAGTTTCAGGTGGGTTTGTTCAGCCAGAGCTGAAAGCTGCGGCATAGCACCTTGCTTCTGTTTTTAGCAGTCTAGCTAGAGAACAGCGAGGACAGATATGTCTACATGAGCTGCCATCCTCATCCTTTCTGCTAACAGATATGGGACAGATATGGAAGCTAAGGTGAAGAGACTGAGGGGGAGGTTTGGAGCAAACAGCCAATCAGTGCAGGGCAGAGAAAGTCCTGTCAAAACTGTAGAAAGTTCTCAATGTCCAAAGGTCCCAGCTTTGGTTGATTCTGTTCCTTCTGGCTTGAGTCTTTGGCTGGCTCCTCTCTGCAGGTTTTTCTCTAGGGGTGTGTATCTGGGGGGGCACTACCTGTGTTCTAGAGCCCCCCAAGTGTGTGTGTGTGTGGGGGTCTCCCGTTCACAATTCTGGGCCGGGATATTGTGGGGAAAGGTGGCCCTGGTCCATTTTGCTCTGCCCCCCACACTGCTGCTGTCCTTGCTTTGGCTGCTTCTGTAGCTGGTACTACAAGCTTCAATCTGTAGCAGGTTCCTCCCAGCAAGTAGCCATCTCCACACTGCCCTCTGGTGTTTTCTGATGGAAGACCAGGGAAATTCACCAGCAAAGGCTATTGTTTTCAAAGTTTGCTGTTTACTGGCCCTTGATGCTTCCAGCACGCTATTCTCATTGCATTCCTCAGCAGGTTGAGCCACTCAGAGCCTCTCATGTCTATGCTCCACACTCTCTGAATGCCAATTCTAGGCCCTGATCTTGATCTTCAAAGCCAGCAATAGATCAGAGGCATTTACAACAGAAACTGCCTGATCCATCCATGACGCTCAAGATAGCTGCACTCCTCTGGAACAATGCAGCTGAAAAGAAAACAAGAGGGAAGCCTATGAGAGTCGGAAACAAAATGTTCTTGGCTGAAGAGGCTGGTTTGTGGATTGAGTTACTAGAAAAGATTAGATTGAGCCAAAGTCTCACAGAGGTTAGAACGCCCTGCAAGATCTCCCTGTTTTAGTAAAGCTTTCCCACCGTAACTAAATGGTCAGATGAATAAATATGGCCTAATAGAGAAGGGCAGAAAATAGACTCCTCAATGGAGCCTATTTTGAACACTGGTGTGCAGATCCAATTTGCCTAATTGCTGCTTACATAGCACGGTGGTTGGGTAGGAACACCAAAGAGAGATTTTGTATCTACTTGTATTACTGCTGATGTGTTTTTTAAATAGCATTTTAATTAAAATCTGCAGCACAAAAAATAATGTAGGATTAATTTTTTTTTGTTCTCCATTAGAGGGTGCTGCTGTGCAATTATTCCCTGGTGCAGACGGCTACCTCTAAGCAAAAGTATCCAAGCTGTAGCACTATTCTTCCGATTGATCTCTCCACGAGTTGTAAATTCTAAACCCTATAATTCTGTATATTAATTGCCTCTGTCTCTCTTTTGTTTAGCATCAGGATAAATAAAGTCCCTTTTAATGAGTTTTCATGTGCACCAAATATTGTCTATTTATATTACAGTTTATTTAATATGTATTTTGGAGCATAAGAGTAGAGTTTATATGTTTTGTCTCTGGCAATCGTGTCCTTAAAAATATTACATAATAAAACAAAATACCGAATACATTAGTGAGCAATAATTTATCCCTTGTGTGGACTGTTAAGGTATGTTGGTTTTCTTTCATGTTGCTGTTTGACATTTTCCAGTCCTTTTAAATTTCAGTAAACTTGCTTTGCATTGTGCTGTATTACTAGGGTTTTATTATTTGTTATGTATTTCTAGATCAGCTGTGTTTTGAAATCCTCTCAGACCAACATTACCAGATGCACAGTTATACCAAAATAGGAGCTTTCAACTTGGCACCATATGCATTTGTACTAGAGAAGCATTTTTAAATAGTTCTGTCTCATTAAATTTGATTTTTCTGCTTTACGTGCCACCTCTATACCAGTCTATATATCTACAATGTTGTATTTCTTCCCATGATAAACAAATTAATATAAAATACTGTGGAACTTGGGAAGTCAGTGCTTTCTTGTAATACATACCGATGTCTACATTCCACCCCCACAGGTGCACGCACTGAAAGTTATTAAATAAGAACATGTGAAATGGGTAGGGTGTTCTCCACCCCAAATGCCAAATGTTGTTCTCAAGATATAAAGTTGTGAAGAATCAGCAAGTGCATACTGAGCAATTCAATGTAGTGTAAGCCTTAAGGCTAGTCTACGCTACTGCACTACATCGGTGCAGCTGCACTGCTGTAGTGCATCTGGTGAAGATGTGCTATGCTGACAGGAGAAAGCTCTTCCATCGGCATAATTACTTCACCTCAATGAGAGGCGGAAGCTATGTGGACACCGCTTTAAATCAATGTAAGTTATGTCACTCGGGGCTTTTTCACACGCCTGTGCAACATAAATTGCATCAATTTAAAGTAGTGTGCACATTGTGCTATACGTCAACTTAAACGAAAACAGCAAGTAACTGCACACCTCTGTTGTTCGTTTCTGATGACTCACATTCTGTATTCTTGTTGGACTCTAGATTACAGAGGGTACAGACAATACATCAGAAAAAGAAAGTAGAAGTAATTTATAATTTCTTCCATTTTTCAAAAATAATCTCTGCAGGAGGAGGTGCAAACTTCAAGCAGATTACCATTGGATCCAGTAAGGTGTATCATCTTCCCATTAAATTAAAGATGAGCCCAACATGTAAAGGTCAAATCCGGATCCCAACTTTTTGGCAGTGTTTGGATCCAAGGTTGTAGTCTGGACACATCTCTTCATTAAACATGCTGTAAACTAAGAGTTAGAAGTCATAGAAGCCTACTATAACTATTAGAGCTTTGATTCACACTGTGAATAGGAAGAAGGGTTCATCTGAGTTTTTCATCAGTTTTGTGGAAGAAAAAACTACATGCCTTTTCTGCAAACATACAGAACCTATCGTGCCAAGCACAGAGAAGGGGACTATTTACTCAGTGGGACTATTGTGAGTAAAATTATTCATGTGCATAAGTCTTTGCAGTATAGGCCCCCTATAATTTATCTCAGAAAAACCCATCACAAATTTTTCAAAAATCTATGCAAACTGTAAGAAAAAGTTTGAGAGAAACGAGACATTATCACAAACGTTGGTGAAATTAGGTAAAACACACCAAAAACCAAAACAAAACCAACAACCCAAAACCCCACCCCAAACAAACCCCCAAATGCAGCAAAATTGTATTTAGTGTATATGTAGTTGCAAATCAATGTTTTAATGGTTACCAACCAATGAGACTCAACCTTTCTTTAGGAAAATAACTAAAAAGTACAAATGCAAAAGAAGATTAAAATTGAGGATTTCAATCAAGGTTTCCTGCTTGCTTTTGAAATTATGATTAAAATCAGTGATTTGAATCAGTTTATCCTGAGTGAAACTTTATGGTGAAGTGCACAGTAATTCCAACAGGGAAGCCAAAAATACAGGCAAGCATAAAAAATAAAAATAACCTTCCCTTATTTCTCAGGCCAGTTTCCATATATTTAAACTTTTATATCCTGAAGAAACTGGGGAGAGGGGAAGGAAGCCATGACATACATTTCTGTATATTAAAAATAAGAAATGAATTTTACTCCTGAAAGTGCCCCAGTGGGTGTAGCTATGGAACTGAAAAAAAAAAAAAAAAAAAGAGAGAGGTACAGAAATTCAGAATGATGAACAGCTCAACTGAAGCATGCAATCTATTGGCATCATGAAGAATATCAGGGTATTATTAATTGTGGCAATTTTGCCTGTTTAAAAAGAGAGCTCATATCTGGTGGGAATGTATATATACTCTCTGCACCTTTATTAAAGGGTTTCATAAACAAAGCCTCATTAAAGGGAAGCTCTTCTGCATTCCATCATGCCCCTATCATCCACTTTGGGCAGATAAAGTCCTTGGCCTTAAGCTTCTGATACTTAGGCCTTGTCTGCACTACAAAATTAAGTCAACTTAAGTTAGTCAACATACAGCCACTACAGTAATTACTATGGTGGTTCATGTGCACCCTATGCCCCCCTCTCAGTGGTGCACGTCCTCCCCAGGAGCTTGTCTATTGACTTAACTGTGCGGAGTATTGTGGGGCACTTAGAGCTGCCCTCAGCCCTGGGGCTGACAGCTTGGGCTGTGAGCATCGTGCTGGTCTGACCGCTTGGGCTATGGGCCCCAGGGTGGGGCACGGGGAAGGGCCTCCAGCTGTTAGCCTCGCACCAGGCTGACAGCCAACAGACAATGTAAGTAATTCCGTGTTTACACAGACACTGTGTCACCCTAACTACATCGACATAAGCACTACACCACTCGCAGAGGTAGAGTTATTAGATAGGTAGAGTGGGTGACACATTAGTGGGAGCAACGCTGTAGTGTAGACACTTACATCAACCTAACACTGTAGTGTAGACCAGGCCTCAGTATGGTCCTGATTCAAGAAAGCCCATATGGTTAGGAAGGGCACTGAGGCCTGGTCTACACTACAAAATTAGGTCGAATTTATAGAAGTCGGTTTTGTAGAAAGCATTTTTATACAGTCAATTGTGTGTGTCCCCACACAAATGCTCTAAGTGCTGTGACAAAGCTCTGTCCTTGCTTCCGTGAGTCCCGCATTTCCTAGCAGATTTTGCTATCCTCAGAGGCTCACTGTGACCCTCCACAAAACCCTTCTTTCTCTAGAGACAAGGGTCACAGTCTACTGAGCCATTTTCATCATAAGCCAGCGAGGGAGGTGAGGAGAAGTTATCCTTCCTTGCACAATCTCTGTTGTCTTCCAGTCTCAGTGATTAATCAGGGGCAAAGGGAGGGGGCGGGGAGCCCGAGCCCACCCTCTACTCCAGGCTCCAGCCCAGGGACCCTAATAGTATCAGCTGTGGTAGCTGACCTTTTAGAAACATAACATGTACAATTCCCTGGCTACTTCCCCCACAGCAGCCTTCACTTCCTCAAGCTCCACTTCACCCTTACCCCAGGGCCTCCTTCCTTGTACCTGATATGGTGTGTACTACTCAGCCTCACCAACAACACAATTTCCTCCCACAGGTCCTGACATGCACACCCACTGACCGACTGGGAGGCTTTTAACTAGTTTCAGCCAGTCCCTGATTGGCTTCAGGTGTCCCAATCAACCTAGCATTCTCCCTGCCTTCTGGAAAGATCTTAATTGGCCCCAGGTGTCTTAATTGTCCTGGAGCAGCTTCCATTTCACTTAACCTGGTGCCAGGGATTTGTGTAGCCTTGAGCGAATCTCTCTCTCTCCCCCCCCACTGCTCTCCCATAGCCTTCTAGCTTGGAGGGAGGTGGGAAACTGCTACTCCTGCTGCTACTAGGCCCTAAGCTCTCCCTGCTGCTCCAGCTGCTCCCCTGGCTGGGCCAGACACGCCCCATTCTCTGCTACTTGGCTGCTGGACCCCCCACTCTTGGGTGCTGCTACTGCTCCAACTGCAGCCCTGGGGTGGGGAGGGGGCTGCTAGCCCACTCCCCAGAGAGGAGGAGTGAGGGACCCCAGCCACTGCTGTTGTGGATACCACCACCTGAAAGGGGTCCTTTCTGCCTGCCTGGACGACCACCTGGAGTTCCTGGAGCTGCTGCTGCTGCAGAGGCCGCTGCCTGGAGCTGCTGAAGCCCGAGGAGGAGAAGAAGAGGATCATCTGCCAGTGGGGCAGCACCTAGAGACTTTGCAGACCACCGTGGAGGGGACCTAAGACTGAGTAATTTCAAACTGTGCTCTTGTGGTGGGGGTTTTGACTGTGTTTGTAGGGACACAGGGGGTGTGGCGTGGAGCTGCCCCCCGATCCATCTGTGTGTCCCCCCAACCCCCACCACTGTTACCACCACCGCTGCCCCCTCCACCACCCCCACTGGCTGTATACCATCTGCCTCAGCTCCTGCCTCTGGACTCAGCTGCTTGCTTGGCTTGCCACGCCCTATTTCCACCCTTTGGGCCAGAAGCAGCAGCAAGCTAAAAAAGACTTGTGCAAGTGCACATGGGCACATGTGCCCCCCCCGGACTGCCTAACCCCCAGCTTTACCCTTTACTACCTGCCCCATTTGCCACTTGCTTTGCCTCCTCTTTTGCTCCAGCCCCCCTTACTAGCTTCAGTTTGTTTGCCTGCCCCGCCCATTTCCTTCTGCAGCCTTTGTTTGTTTGCCCCGCCCCAGCCTCTGAAGCTAGCCCCTTGGTTTCCCTGTTCTACCCCCAGACCGCTTAGCCCCTCGCTCCGTGTGCCCATGCCCCCTCCCATGCGCTTGTGCAACTCCCCATTTCAGTTGCAACCCTCTTCACTGCACCTTCAATGTTGTTGAATCCCCCCCCCATAGTGCACCAAGAGGAGCCGGAATTTCCACCTTGTGTCGGTGACTGACCCTTAGCCCCTGATTGCCCCCCGTCCAGCCCACCCCTTTTGGCGCCCTCCTCCCCTGCCTGCAGCCTAGCGGGGAGGAGTGGTCGACCTGCTTCCCCTCTCCCCTCCTCCTTTTGGTGTCCCCCTTTCCTCCTTGTTCATGATGGCGGGGGATGAGACGGGTGAGACCCCTCCAGCAGCCCAAGCTCCCCCTCCCCCGCCTACCCCTCCGTCACCCCCTCAAGCTTCTACCTCCGCTGCCAAACCATCTGCCATCGCCCCCGCTGGGGCACCAGCAGCGACGGGCACCGGGGTGACCTCCACTGCTGCCACGTCTATCACCCCCTCAGATTTGGGGGGAGTCCTCCCAGCCGGCGGGAAGGGCCAAGGGAAGAAGAAGGGGAAGGGCCCCGCTAAAAAGACCAGGCCCTCCATGGCAGGGGCTGCCCCCAGTGCCCCGGCCCCATCTCCAGCTGGGGCGCCCCTCCCCGCTGTTCCCTCCACCAGCTCTGCAGGTGTCCCTCCCCCGGCCCCTAGAGCATACGCCCAGGTGACGGCAGCTCCCCCGCCGGCCGCTACATCATTTCTCCAGCCCACCGCCTCAGCTACCATCTATAGCGGCCGGGGCCCCTTTCCCACCATGACCAGGAAGCACGGCGTCCGTTGCCTCCTGGTGCCCGCCTCGCCCCACGTGGAGACCTATGTGCGGGCGTTGGCGAGGGTGGTGGGGCCCACGGCCATTGTGGCGGCCTCCAAAATGTATGGCAAGGTCGTCTTCTTCTTAGCATCGGAGGCCGCCGCCCAGGAGGCGGTGGAGAAGGGCCTGGCGGTGGGGGGCGTGTTCGTCCCTTAGAGCCGCTAGAGGATCTGGGCGTCCGCCTGGTCCTGACCTCCGTCCCTCCCTTTCTCCCCAATGCAGCCCTGTTACCCACCCTTTCTACCTTGGGGAAGCCCATCTCTGTCATCAGCCCTCTCCCGTTGGGCTGCAAAGACCCCGCCCTCCGTCACGTCCTCTCCTTCCGCCGGCAAGTGCAGCTTCAACTGCTGCCGGCGGCGCGCGACGGAGAGGCACTGGAGGGGTCCTTTCTAGTCCCCTACCAGGGGGCCCGTTACAGGGTGCATTATTCCACCGGGGGAGGCCCGGTGCTACCTCTGCCGGGCGATGGGGCACGTCCGGAGGGACTGCCCCCTGGCCCGGGAAGAAGGGGCACTCAGAACCCCCGAGCCCCGGCAGGGCACCGGCCCCGTCATCGCCGACGCCCCTGGCTGCCCGGCGCCTGAAACCGCCCCTCCTCCTTCCCAGTCCACCATTGCTCCCGCTCGGGCCCAAGGGGCACCTCCCCCACTATGCCCAGACGAGCGGGAGAACCCCGCCCCCGCTGCTTGCAATCTGGCAGGGCCTGTGGAGGAGGGTGCGGCAGGGACAGCGCCAAGTATGGGAGAGGGCCCGCCCCAAGGGGAATCTTCCCTCCCTTGTGCTGCCCCACCGTTACCCCCTCGAGTCCCTGAGCCATCGCCTCTGCCCCCTGACACAACCCCTGCTAGCCAGCCCCCGGATGATGCCATGGAGGGCTGGGCCCTAGTCCAGGGGAAGCGGGGCAAGCGGAAGGCTCGAGCTCCGCTCCTCCCATGTGACGCGGAGGCCCCCCGGAAGACCAGGAAGGGGGGCACCGATGCCGAGCCTTCCGCTCTACCCACGGGTCTGTTCCACCCACCAGAGCCGGCTGGGGAAGACGTGGCAGCACTGGAAGACGGTATCTCCCCTCCACGGGAGTCCCTCCCCTCCAAGACCCCCGAGGCACCATCTGAAACCCCAGTGTGCCCCGAAGTAACCATCGCGTCAGGTGCCGGCGGGGAGAATCCCGGGGTAGCGGAAAACAATTTCCCCTCTATATATGAGGAGATCGAGGCCCTGGGTCTGACCCCGGTCACCCAGGGGGAGGACGATCCTATGCCAGCGGGCCTCGATCTGGGCGACTTCTTTCCAGCCCCCCTTTCCCCATACTCCCTCCCCGTAACCGTCGCTTCTGCTCCCACCTCCGAGGAGCCCCTGGACTCCTCCATCAACCCGGCTGCAGAAGGCACCCTGCTGAGAGCCACCGAGCCAGTTGAGGCGACGGCCAGTGCCACGCGGCTGGAACCTGAGCCACCAGGGGCATCCCTCGCTGGTGAGGAGCATTCGACCTCCTTTCCGGGAGAGGACCCTACAGAAGAAAGTCCACCTCCTGATGCCGTGGCTGCCAAATCCACCAGACAGCTTGCGCCCGGCATCGGTGAGAGCCCTCTCCCGACCCAGAATCTCATCTCTACCCCTGCCCCTGCCCTTCTCCCGCCCACCTCCCGAGATATTATTGCCAACCCTGGGACAGTCTCCTTCCCCTTTCCAACAGATGACTCCCAGGGAATGGCCTTTGTGTTTGCCCGTCCCGACCCACCAGGGGCTGCTATCCTCCCTCCGCCGCCCCCTATCGCCCCAGCATTCAGGTCAACCCATCAAGAGCCCCGTCGGGGGTCCGCACCCTGTCTGCCCGTCCCGCTGGGCCAGGGGACTGTACCAAGGGCCCCATCGGGAAGCAAGCAGACCATAACCCCAGCCCCCCATGCGCTGCGAGAGGAGTTGCGGGAGTTCCTAGAAGACGTCCGTGGCTCCCGCAACAAAGTCCAGCTTGCCCTCCAGCGATGGGGGGACTTTAATCAAATCCTCCGGGCCGCAAGGGCCCTCATGGGGGAGGGGAAAAGGACCGGGAGATAGGGCGCCGCGGCCTACCAGCGGGTCCGCCACTTCCGTGACTCCTTACTCACCTACGGGGTGGGTCACGGACTGCTACGCGGCCCGCCGGGAGCCACGAGCATCCCTGCCGGCGAGGATCCCCCCCAGCCCTCCTCATGGCACCCTTTACCATCGCAACATTGAACACCCGTGGCTGTAAGATGGGTCTCCGCAGGTCCCAGGTGCTCTCCTTCCTTCGAGAGGGGAGGTACTCTGTGGTTTTCCTGCAGGAGACCCATACGGATCCGACCGCCGAAGACAGCTGGCGGCTGGATTGGGGGGACAGGGTCTACTTTAGCCACCTCACAGTTCATACGGGTGGAGTGGCGACCCTGTTCTCCCCCGACCTACGGCCCGAGGTGCTGGGGGTCGCCGAGGCTGTGCCGGGTCGCCTGCTGCACCTCCGGGTCCGCATGGAGGGGCTCGTAGTCAACCTCGTCAACATCTATGCCCCAGCAGCGAGCCCGGAGCGGCTGCAATTCTATCAGCAGGCATCCGCCTTCCTCGGCACCTTGGATCCTCAGGAGTGCCTGGTCCTGGGAGGGGACTTTAACATCACCCTTGAGGAACGGGACCGCTCGGGAACCGAGAAGAGCCAGGCCGCCGTGGCCGTCCTCCAGGAGATAGTCGAACACCACTCCCTGGTGGACGTCTGGCGCGACCACCACCTGGATGACGCTTCCACGTTCACCTTTGTCCGGGTGGAGGCCCATCGGTCGCGCCACTCCCGGTTGGACCGCATTTATTTATCACGCTTTCATCTTACACGAGCCCACTCCTCCAGCATCCGGCCGGCCCCATTTTCTGACCATCACATAGCCACCGTGACAGCCTCCCTCTGCGCGGAGAGGCCGGGGCCGGCCTATTGGCATTTTAACAACAGCTTGCTGGAGGATGCGGGCTTCGTGGCGTCCTTCCGGGAGTTCTGGCTGGCCTGGCGAGGGCAGCGGCGTGCCTTTCCCTCGGCACGGCGGTGGTGGGACGTAGGGAAGGTGCGCGCCCGGCTCTTCTGCCGTGACTACACCCGGGGCACCAGCCGACGGAGGGATGCAGCGATAGAGCAGTTGGAACGGGAGGTCTTAGAGCTGGAGAGGCGTCTGGCCGCCAGCCCCGAGGATCCACCCCTCTGCGGAGCGTGCCGGGAGAAGCGGGAGGAGCTCCGGAGCCTCGAGGACCATCGGGCCCGGGGTGCCTTTGTTCGATCCCGCATCCGTCTCCTTCGGGAGATGGATTGCGGCTCCCGCTTCTTCTACGCCCTGGAAAAAAAAGAGGGGGGCTAAGAAACATATCATCTGCCTACTGACTGAGGATGGCACCCCCCTCACGGATCCGGTGGAGATGTGCGAGAGGGCGAGAGCCTTCTACGCAAGCCTTTTCTCCCCGGAGCCGACCGATCCTAATGCTTGCAGAGTGCTGTGGGAGGAGCTCCCGACGGTCAGCGTGGGCGACCGAGACCGGCTAGAGCTGCCTCTCACTCTGGCCGAGTTCTCGGAAGCCCTCCGTCGCATGCCCACCAATAAATCTCCGGGCATGGACGGGCTGACCGTGGAGTTCTACCGCGTGTTCTGGGACGTCCTGGGCCCAGACCTAGTCACCGTCTGGGCCGAGTCTTTGCAGAGCGGGGTCCTCCCTCTTTCGTGCAGGCGAGCCGTGCTCGCCTTATTGCCGAAGAAGGGGGACCTCCGCGATTTACGAAATTGGCGTCCCGTCTCGCTCCTCAGCACGGACTATAAAATCGTGGCAAAAGCCATCTCCCTGAGGCTAGGGTCCGTGCTGGCGGACGTGGTCCACCCAGACCAGACCTACACCGTCCCGGGCCGCAGTATCTTGGACAACCTATATCTGGTCCGGGACCTATTGGAACTTGGGTGTAGGGATGGTCTGTCGTTCGCCCTCCTGTCCTTAGATCAAGAGAAGGCGTTCGACAGGATGGATCACGGGTATCTCCTGAGCACTCTGCAGGCATTTGGCTTCGGACCCAGATTTGTGAACTTTCTCCGGGTGCTGTACGCTTCCGCAGAGTGTCTGGTAAGACTCAACTGGACCCTGACCGAACCGGTCAACTTCGGGCGAGGAGTACGGCAGGGGTGCCCCCTCTCAGGCCAGCTCTACGCTCTGGCGATCGAGCCCTTCCTCTGTCTCCTCCGAAGGAGGTTGACAGGGTTGGTGCTGAGGGAGCCGGAGCTGCGGCTGGTCCTGTCGGCGTACGCTGATGACGTGCTCCTCATGGTCCAGGACCCGGGCGACTTGGTGCGAGTGGAGGCTTGCCAGGCCATCTATTCAGCAGCCTCCTCCGCGCGGGTCAACTGGGTCAAGAGCTCTGGCTTGGTGGTAGGGGACTGGCGGCAGGCGAGCCCCCGCCCACCCGCGCTTCAAGCCATCCGGTGGAGCACGGGTCCGCTGCTCTATCTGGGCGTTTACCTTTCTGCCACGCATCCCTCTCCGCCGGAGAACTGGCAGAATTTAGAGGGCGGGGTGATAGAGCGGCTCCGGAAATGGACAGGACTGCTCCGGTGCCTCTCCCTTCGAGGGAGAGCGTTAGTGCTTAATCAACTAGTCCTGTCCATGCTTTGGTACCGGCTCAACACCCTGGTCCCGGCCCCGGCTTTCCTGACCAACCTGCGGACATCGATTCTGGAGTTCTTTTGGTCAGGACTGCACTGGGTCCCTGCAGGGGTTCTCCATCTACCTGTGGAGGAGGGAGGGCAGGGCCTCAAATGTCTGCTTACTCAGGTCCATGTCTTCCGCCTCCAGACCCTGCAGAGGCTCCTTTATGGTGCAGGTAGTCCGGCGTGGAGCATACTGGCGCACGCCTTCCTGCGCCGCTTCCGAGGGCTCCGATACGACCGGCAGCTCCTTTATCTCCATCCGAGAGGTCTTCCGCGAGACCTCTCCGGGCTGCCGGTCTTCTACCAGGACCTCCTCCGGACCTGGAAACTCTTTACAACGAGCAGGTCCGTGGCGGCCACCGAGGGGGCAGATCTCCTCGCGGAGCCCCTGCTACACAACCCCCAGCTCCGTTTGCAGGTGGCAGAGTCCCGCTCGGTGCGCCATAGGTTGGTCCTGGCAGAGGTCACAAGAGTCGGAGACCTCCTGGACTATGACCGGGAAGACTGGCTGGATCCCCTAACCTTCGCTCAGCGCATGGGGCTTTCCAGACCTTGTACTCCCCGATGCATACTTCAGGAGGTGAAGGCCGCTTTGCCGCCCGCTGCTCGGGTTTATCTCGACCGGGTCCTGCACGAGGGCACGCCCCGCCCACCCACTACCCCAGGCCCGCCGGACCTTTTAATTGGACCCCTCCCCCGTGGACCCAACCGATCCCTTCACCCCTTCACTAGAAGCCGGCTGCACAAGATGCAGCCGGTCTGTTTTCAAACCGCGCCAAGAAAACATCTCTACACGCTCGTGCTCCACACCCTTCACGCCCGCACCCTCATGTCCCGCCCCGATACAAAATGGCGGGACCTCCTGCCACCTTTGGAGGGTGAAGAGCCCCGGTGGGCCAGCCTATATTCCATCTTAGTCCCAAAGCCCGCCGGGGATGTCAGTTGGCGGCTCCTTCACGGAGCCGTGAGCACGGGCGTGTACTTGGCGCGGTTCACCACAATCCCAGACACCTGCCCCTTTTGCGGCGTGAGGGATACCCTGGCACATGTCTACCTGGAGTGTGCCAGGCTGCAGCCCCTATTCCGGCTCCTCACCAATATCTTATTACGTTTTTGGTTGCACTTCTCCCCTCACCTTCTCATTTATGCACTCCCTATCCGTGGCCCCACAAAGTCCCGGGATCTCCTGGTCAACCTCCTCCTGGCCCTAGCTAAAATGGCCATCTACAAAACCAGAGTGAGGAGGTTGGCCGATGGAGTCTCCTGTGACTGCGGGGCCTATTTCCGATCCTCGGTCCGTTCACGTATCCGGGCAGAGTTCCTCTGGGCGGCGTCCTCTGACTCCCTTGACGCCTTTGAGGAGCAGTGGGCTCTGTCCGGGGTTCTCTGCTCGGTGTCCCCGTCCGGTTCCCTTCTTTTGACCCTTTGACCGCACTCCTGTCCCTGTTCTTTTATTAGTTGTCCCCCGGAATTATTTGGGTATCTAGGTCCTGTAGATCCCCCTTTTAGGCTGGGGGGGACCCTTTAGCAGTGGACGGGCTTCGCCCGCCCACTTCCCGGATCCCAATAAGACTGACCGACTGGGAGGCTTTTAACTAGTTTCAGCCAGTCCCTGATTGGCTTCAGGTGTCCCAATCAACCTAGCATTCTCCCTGCCTTCTGGAAAGATCTTAATTGGCCCCAGGTGTCTTAATTGTCCTGGAGCAGCTTCCATTTCACTTAACCTGGTGCCAGGGATTTGTGTAGCCTTGAGCGAATCTCTCTCTCTCCCCCCCCCACTGCTCTCCCATAGCCTTCTAGCTTGGAGGGAGGTGGGAAACTGCTACTCCTGCTGCTACTAGGCCCTAAGCTCTCCCTGCTGCTCCAGCTGCTCCCCTGGCTGGGCCAGACACGCCCCATTCTCTGCTACTTGGCTGCTGGACCCCCCACTCTTGGGTGCTGCTACTGCTGCAACTGCAGCCCTGGGGTGGGGAGGGGGCTGCTAGCCCACTCCCCAGAGAGGAGGAGTGAGGGACCCCAGCCACTGCTGTTGTGGATACCACCACCTGAGAGGGGTCCATTCTGCCTGCCTGGACGACCACCTGGAGTTCCTGGAGCTGCTGCTGCTGTGGAGTCTGCTGCCTGGAGCTGCTGAAGCCCGAGGAGGAGAAGAAGAGGATCATCTGCCAGTGGGGCAGCACCTAGAGACTTTGCAGACCACCATGGAGGGGGCCCTAAGACTGAGTAATTTCCAAACTGTGCTCTTGTGGTGCGGGTTTTGACTGTGTTTACAGAGACACAGGGTGTGGCGTGGAGCTGCCCCCCCATCCATCTGTGTGTCCCCCCAACCCCCACCACTACTACCACCACCACTGCCCCCTCCACCACCCCCACTGGCTGTATACCATCTGCCTCAGCTCCTGCCTCTGGACTCAGCTGCTTGCTTGGCTTGCCACGCCCTATTTCCACCCTTTGGGCCAGAAGCAGCAGCAAGCTAAAAAAGACTTGTGCAAGTGCACATGGGCATATGTGCCCCCCCCTGGACTGCCTACCCCCCAGCTTTGCCCTTTACTACCTGCCCCATTTGCCACTTGCTTTGCCTCCTCTTTTGCTCCAGCCCCCCTTACTAGCTTCAGTTTGTTTGCCTGCCCCGCCCATTTCCTTCTGCAGCCTTTGTTTGTTTGCCCCGCCCCAGTCTCTGAAGCTAGCCCCTTGGTTTCCCTGTTCTACCCCCAGACCGCTTAGCCCCTCGCTCCGTGTGCCCATGCCCCCTCCCATGCGCTTGTGCAACTCCCCATTTCAGTTGCAACCCTCTTCACTGCACCTTCAATGTTGTTGAATCCCCCCCCATAGTGCACCAAGAGGAGCCGGAATTTCCACCTTGTGTCGGTGACTGACCCCTAACCCCTGATTGCCCCCGTCCAGCCCACCCCTTTTGGCGCCCTCCTCCCCTGCCTGCAGCCTAGCGGGGAGGAGTGGTCGACCTGCTTCCCCTTTCCCCTCCTCCTGTTGGTGTCCCCCCTTTCCTCCTTGCTCATGATGGCGGGGGATGAGACGGGTGAGACCCCTCCAGCAGCCCAAGCTCCCCCTCCCCCACCTACCCCTCCGTCACCCCCTCAAGCTTCTACCTCCGCTGCCAAACCATCTGCCATCGCCCCCGCTGGGGCACCAGCAGCGACGGGCACCGGGGTGACCTCCACTGCTGCCACATCTCTCCCCCCCTCAGATTTGGGGGGAGTCCCCCCAGCCGGCGGGAAGGGCTAGGGGAAGAAGAAGGGGAAGGGCCCCGCTAAAAAGACCAGGCCCTCCATGGCAGGGGCTGTCCCCGATGCCCCGGCCCCATCTCCAGCTGGGGCGCCCCTCCCCGCTGTTCCCTCCACCAGCTCTGCAGGTGTCCCTCCCCCGGCCCCCAGAGCATACGCCCAGGTGGCGGCAGCCCCCCCGCCTGCCGCTACGTCATTTCTCCAGCCCACCGTCTCCGCTACCATCTATAGCGGCCGGGGCCCCTTTCCCACCATGATCAGGAAGCACGGCGTCCGTTGCCTCCTGGTGCCCGCCTCACCCCACGTGGAGACCTATGTGCGGGCATTGGTGAGGGTGGTGGGGCCCATGGCCATTGTGGCGGCCTCCAAAATGTATGGCAAGGTCGTCTTCTTCCTAGCATCGGAGGCCGCCGCCCAGGAGGCGGTGGAGAAGGGCCTGGCGGTGGGGGGCGTGTTTGTCCCTTTAGAGCCGCTAGAGGACCTGGGCGTCCGCCTGGTCCTGACCTCCGTCCCTCCCTTTCTCCCCAATGCCGCCCTGTTACCCGCCCTTTCTACCTTGGGGAAGCCCATCTCTGTCATCAGCCCTCTCCCGTTGGGCTGCAAAGACCCCGCCCTCTGTCACGTCCTCTCGTTCTGCCGGCAAGTGCAGCTTCAACTGCCGCCGGCGGCGCGCGACGGAGAGACACTCGAGGGGTCCTTCCTAGTCCCCTACCAGGGGACCCCTTACAGGGTGCATTATTCCACGGGGGAGGCCCGGTGCTACCTCTGCCGGGCGATGGGGCACGTCCGGAGGGACTGCCCCCTGGCCCGGGAAGAAGGGGCACCCAGGACCCCCGAGTCTCGGCAGGGCACCGGCCCTGTCATCGCCGACGCCCCTGGCTGCCCGGCGCCTGAAACCGCCCCTCCTCCTTCCCAGTCCACCATTGCTCCCGCTCGGGCCCAAGGGGCACCTCCCCAACTATGCCCAGACGAGTGGGAGAACCCCGCCCCCACTGCTTGCAATCTGGCGGGGCCTGTGGAGGAGGCTGCGGCAGGGACACCGCCAAGCATGGGAGAGGGCCCGCCCCAAGGGGAATCTTCCCTCCCTTGTGCTGCCCCACCGTTACCCCCTCGAGTCCCTGAGCCATCGCCTCTGCCCCCTGACACAACCCCTGCTAGCCAGCCCCCGGATGATGCCATGGAGGGCTGGGCCCTAGTCCAGGGGAAGCGGGGCAAGCGGAAGGCTCGAGCTCCGCTCCTCCCATGTGACGCGGAGGCCCCCCGGAAGACCAGGAAGGGGGGCACCGATGCCGAGCCTTCCCTTCTACCCACGGGTGTGTTCCATCCACCAGAGCCGGCTGGGGAAGACGTGGCAGCACTGGAAGGCGGTATCTCCCCTCCACGGGAGTCCCTCCCCTCCAAGACCCCCGAGGCACCATCTGAAACCCCAGTGTGCCCCGAAGTAACCGTTGCGTCAGGTGCCGGCGGGGAGAATCCCGGGGTAGCGGAAAACAATTTCCCCTCTATATATGAGGAGATCGAGGCCCTGGGTCTGACCCCGGTCACCCAAGGGGAGGACGATCCTATGCCAGCGGGCCTCGATCTGGGCGACTTCTTTCCAGCCCCCTTTTCCCCATACTCCCTCCCCGTAACCGTTGCTTCTGCTCCCACCTCCGAGGAGCCCCTGGACTCCTCCATCAACCCGGCTGCAGAGGGCACCCTGCTGAGAGCCACCGAGCCAGTTGAGGCGACGGCCAGTGCCACGCGGCTGGAACCTGAGCCACCAGGGGCACCCCTCGCTGGTGAGGAGCATTCGACCTCCTTTCCGGGAGAGAACACTCCAGAAGAAAGTCCACCTCCTGATGCTGTGGCTGCCAAATCCACCAGAGAGCTTGCGCCCGGCATCAGTGAGAGCCCTCTCCCGACCCAGACTCTCACTTCTACCCCTGCCCCTGCCCTTATCCCGCCTACCTCCCGAGATATTATTGCCACCCCTGGGACAGTCTCCTTCCCCTTTCCAACAGATGACTCCCAGGGAATGGCCTTTGTGTTTGCCCGTCCCGACCCACCAGGGGCTGCTATTCTCCCTCCGCCGCCCCCTATCGCCCCAGCATTCAGGTCAACCCATCAGGAGCCCCCTCGGGGGTCCGCACCCTGTCTGCCCGTCTCGCTGGGCCAGGGGGCTGTACCAAGGGCCCCTTCGGGGAGCACCCAGACCATAACCCCAGCCCCCCATGCGCTGCGAGAGGAGTTGCGGGAGTTCCTAGAAGACGTCCGTGGCTCCCGCAACAAAGTCCAGCTTGCCCTCCAGTGATGGGGGGACTTTAATCAAATCCTCCGGGCCGCAAGGGCCCTCAGGGGGGAGGGGAAAAGGACCGGGAGATAGGGCGCCGCGGCCTACCAGCGGGTCCACCACTTCCGTGACTCCTTACTCACCTACGGGGTGGGTCACGGACTGCTGCGCGGCCCGCCGGGAGCCACGAGCATCCCTGCCGGCGAGGATCCCCCCCAGCCCTCCTCATGGCACCCTTTACCATCGCAACATTGAACACCCGTGGCTGTAAGATGGGTCTCCGCAGGTCCCAGGTGCTCTCCTTCCTTCGAGAGGGGAGGTACTCTGTGGTTTTCCTGCAGGAGACCCATACGGATCCGACCGCCGAAGACAGCTGGCGGCTGGATTGGGGGGACAGGGTCTACTTTAGCCACCTCACAGTTCATATGGGTGGAGTGGCGACCCTGTTCTCCCCCGACCTACGGCCCGAGGTGTTGGGGGTCGCTGAGGCTGTGCCGGGTCGCCTGCTGCACCTCCGGGTCCGCATGGAGGGGCTCGTAGTCAACCTCGTCAACATCTATGCCCCAGCAGCGAGCCCGGAGCGGCTGCAATTCTATCAGCAGGCATCCGCCTTCCTCGGCACCTTGGATCCTCAGGAGTGCCTGGTCCTGGGAGGGGACTTTAACATCACCCTTGAGGAACGGGACCGCTCGGGAACCGAGCAGAGCCCGGCCGCCGTCGCCGTCCTCCAGGAGATAGTCGAACACCACTCCCTGGTGGACGTCTGGAGCGACCACCACCCGGATGACACTTCCACGTTCACCTTTGTCCGGGTGGAGGCCCATCGGTCGCGCCACTCCCGGTTGGACCGCATTTATTTATCACGCTTTCATCTTTCACGAGCCCACTCCTCCAGCATCCGGCCGGCCCCATTTTCTGACCATCACATAGCCACCGTGACAGCCTCCCTCTGCGCGGAGAGGCCGGGGCCGGCCTATTGGCATTTTAACAACAGCTTGCTGGAGGATGCGGGCTTCGTGGCGTCCTTCCGGGAGTTCTGGCTGGCCTGGCGAGGGCAGCGGCGTGGCTTTCCCTCGGCACGGCGGTGGTGGGACGTAGGGAAGGTGCGCGCCCGGCTCTTCTGCCGTGACTACACCCGGGGCGCCAGCCGACGGAGGGATGCAGCGATAGAGCAGTTGGAACGGGAGGTCTTAGAGCTGGAGAGGCGTCTGGCCGCCAGCCCCGAGGATCCACCCCTCTGCGGAGCGTGCCGGGAGAAGCGGGAGGAGCTCCGGAGCCTCGAGGACCATCGGGCCCGGGGTGCCTTTGTTCGATCCCGCATCCGTCTCCTTCGGGAGATGGATTGCGACTCCCGCTTCTTCTACGCCCTGGAAAAAAAGAAGGGGGCTAAGAAACATATCATCTGCCTACTGGCAGAAGATGGCACCCCCCTCACGGATCCGGTGGAGATGTGCGAGAGGGCGAGAGCCTTCTACGCAAGCCTATTCTTTCCGGAGCCGACCGATCCTAACACTTGCAGAGTGTTGTGGGAGGAGCTCCCGACGGTCAGCGTGTGCGATCAAGACCGGCTAGAGCTGCCCCTCACTCTGGCCGAGTTCTCGGAAGCCCTCCGTCGCATGCCCACCAATAAATCTCCGGGCATGGACGGGCTGACCGTGGAGTTCTACCGCGTGTTCTGGGACATCCTGGGCCCAGACCTAGTCACCGTCTGGGCCGAGTCTTTGCAGAGCGGGGTCCTCCCTCTTTCGTGCAGGCGAGCCGTGCTCACCTTATTGCCGAAGAAGGGGGACCACCGCGATTTACGAAACTGGCGTCCCGTCTCGCTCCTCAGCACGGACTACAAAATTGTGGCAAAAGCCATCTCCCTGAGGCTAGGGTCCGTGCTGGCGGACATGGTCCACCCAGACCAGACCTACACCGTCCCGGGCCGCAGCATCTTGGACAACCTATATCTGGTCCGGGACCTATTGGAACTTGGGTGTAGAGATGGTCTGTGGTTCGCCCTCCTGTCCTTAGATCAGGAGAAGGCGTTCGACAGGGTGGATCACGGGTATCTCCTGAGCACTCTGCAGGCGTTTGGATTCGGAGCCAGGTTTGTGAATTTTCTCCAGGTGCTGTACGCTTCCGCAGAGTGTCTGGTAAGGATTCAACTGGACCCTGACCGAACCGGTCAACTTCGGGCGAGGAGTACGGCAGGGGTGCCCCCTCTCAGGCCAGCTCTACGCTCTGGCGATCGAGCCCTTCCTCTGTCTCCTCCGAAGGAGGTTGACAGGGTTGGTGCTGAGGGAGCCGGAGCTGCGGCTGGATCCTGTCGGCGTACTGCTGATGACGTGCTCCTCATGGTCCAGGACCCGGGCGACTTGGTGCGAGTGGAGGCTTGCCAGGCCATCTATTCAGCAGCCTCCTCCAGCGCGGGTCAACTGGGTCAAGAGCTCTGGCTTGGTGGTAGGGGACTGGCGGCAGGCGAGCTCCCGCCCACCCGCGCTTCAAGCCATCCGGTGGAGCACGGGTCCGCTGCTCTATCTGGGCGTTTACCTTTCTGCCACGCATCCCTCTCCGCCGGAGAACTGGCAGAATTTAGAGGGCGGGGTGATAGAGCGGCTCCGGAAATGGACAGGACTGCTCCGGTGCCTCTCCCTTCGAGGGAGAGCGTTAGTGCTAATCAACTAGTCCTGTCCATGCTTTGGTACCGGCTCAACACCCTGGTCCCAGCCCCGGCTTTCCTGACCAACCTGCGGACATCGATTCTGGAGTTCCTTTTTGTCAGGACTGCACTGGGTCCCTGCAGGGGTTCTCCATCTACCTGTGGAGGAGGGGAGGGCAGGGCCTCAAATGTCTGCTTACTCAGGTTCCATGTCTTCCGCCTCCAGACCCTGCAGAGGCTCCTTATGGTGCAGGTAGGTCCGGCGTGGAGCATACTGGCGCAACGCCTTCCTGCGCCGCTTCCGAGGGC